>NC_060129.1:135214273-135518109 GCF_021461395.2 Schistocerca americana | reverse complement strand
AATGATTAGGTTCTCAGGAGTATCGGTGAAGAATGGAACATACCAAACGCTTTGGTAGGAAGATGGGACAGTATTTTGTTCTTGGTCATGCAACCTTATTGTTTCCTCTTGGTTCTTGTACGTATTACCCGTCTTTTTTTGCAACTTACTCTTATTTTTCTCAATATTCCGAACATTTTGCAGAATTTTACATTTCCGGATGCTTTTCCTTTCAGGGCCTATGAATGTGTCCATTTTATCTTCCAAGTTTTGCTTCCCGCATCGGTTACAATGTCAGACGTGCCGCCCTCTTGTGCTATTAGCCTTCTGACAGTCAAAATGATCGTCATCTATCATATCCTCTATTATCTTTTCCATTCCTCTGTATATATTATTCCTGTCGACAAATTCCATACATGAGGTGTTGTGGTCATTGTGCGGTAGGCCTCGCAACTATCTGCTTATATCTTCAGGGTTGTATCTAATGCTATAGCGCCATTCTCGTATATTCTAGACGCCAACTTCAATAATTCTTGGTTGACACTTTCGCCAATGATTTGCTGATCAATTGCTGTGTTTTTTTTTCTGTTTCCCAAGGTTTCTTTTCCGTTAGCTCCTTATATCTATCTTTGTTTGTCCAATTTCCTACGATGCCCTTTTCATAGGTGTCCATTTCTGTTCAAATGAACTGCCTGTGTGGTATTCATCAACGTAATATCTACAGCCCAAGAGAAATTCAAATGAAGTTCGTGATTGCTTTGCACTTTAGTGTCCCACTCCTTTCCGCGTTTTGTTCTTCCAGACCATTCTCTTAAACTTCAATCCACCCTTGATCGCAATTCAACTGACATCTGAGCTTATGTCTGGGCCTAGGTGTGCCACACAATCGAAGAGCAGGATTTACAAAACGATAGATTTCGACTTCTAGACACAGATAATCGGACAATTCTTCCCATAAATACAGATGTGCGAGTATTAAGAAGAGTCTCGCCAGGACGTAACCTCAGATGGAACTTTCCTGTGCCTCGATCCTTTTCGAAGCATACCTCCCGTGGGGAAGCGAGAGTTTTCTGTAGCTACCGACGGTTGCGAGTTAAAACAAAGAGCGACAGAGGGAGAGAGAAAGGGACTCCCCTCTCTTCCACTCCGCTCCAAGGCCAAACGTCGTGTGCAATCATGACTGTTTGTACTGAAGCCATAATGTTATGTAATTGCAGTACGTGAAGTTTTGATATTTTTATCATTGTGTAATTTGTTAAAAGAAAGGCGAACAAACATGTAAAAGTAATGCATCCACAGTTTGAAACAGTTACACTGTTTTACATCTAAGTCAACTTGAAGATGCAGAGCTACAATTTTTGTAGTATGTGTATTCTGATATAAAGCATAACATGTGGAATTTATGAAACCCCGTACATTAATTTCTGTCATCAGTGATAATACCTGCTACAGTTGCAAAATTGTACATCAGCAGTTGATTTTATCACTGGGATGTGTATCAACAGTTGTGCATGTCCCATCAAGAGAAACGTGTGTTCTTATGTGTCTCCATTGTTGTTGTTGTTATTAGCAAAAGTAGTATAATTATCACTACCGTGTGCTGCTCGTGTACTTCGCATGTCGTAATGTTGACTCATTGAGATGACAGGTTATATATAAGAGAGTGCACGAATGCCTTAATTTTATCAGGTGGAATAAACGCATAAAGAAGTAAATAAATGTACACAATGTGCCAAATTCCGCTACTTTTTATAACGCACTTTACACAATTTCTAAGGACATGGGCTCTGTCTTTTCTTGCGACTCTTAGTGTCTGTTCTGCTGGGGTTGGCATCGTGTAGTGGATCCCCGTACGCTCTGTAGCATATGGCATTAAAGGTCTAAAAATTTCGTAAAAGTTACAGTACCTTCCTGCATCGTCACTTTTATCGCAACGACAATGAACGGGAGTCTTAAAACGTCACGTGCAGAGTACTGTGCAGCGGGGTGACGTCCAGAGCCCTCAGACCCTCTTCACGTCGAAGACGTGGGAAGACGAGTGTGGAGCCGGTCACTTCTGCCCCATGTGTTTCACACACACACACACACACACACACACACACACACACGGATCTCTGTTACGGACAGAGGCAAGGTGAAATCTGACAATATTACCTCTTCAAAGCAAGCTTGTTTTATATAAAACACACACACGCACACACACACACACACACACACACACACACACACAGATCTCTGTTACGGACAGAGGCAAAGTAAAATCTGACAATATTACCTCTTCAAAGCAAGCTTCCTAAACAATCAGTTCGTGATTTTACGTCTCTGTCGCATTGTGCCAATGAAGTTGTTTGACGAAAATGATCGTGGTGAAGGGGTATCGTCATCATTGTCACCACCATCCTCTCATAAAGAATAGTCTAACGTCAATCAACTATTCTTCTCTCCATTTAACGGGTCTTCTTTATGACTGCCGCAACTGATCGCAAGGTACAAATAGTAGCACAAAGAAACGCTCATAGAGTTTCTTTTGCCTCGTGTAAGAGTTAGTCGAATAGCCACATATAACGACGCTTACGGGTCACAACTGTCGCGAGCTTTGACGTTTAAACGTGGCAATTTGACCGTCACTGTATACTGCTCCTGCAGGTGCCACACTGTCGCTTGTCGGTTCACCGGCACTATAAACGCGAACCTCTTACTCACCGTACCGTACAGTAGTTCGAGCTCCGACTATGGGCGAACGCAGCGGAGCGTGCCAGAAACAAGTGGTACACGAGCGTTGAAAAACTATGTGTTCAGAAAGTCTAACTGCGTACAGTCATAATCGTGGCACAAATCTCCGCGCGACATAGACAGCTGGGGCTCACACCTTGCAAGTGTGCGTTTTGTATGTGAGACCAGGTTGGTCATCTTCTCTTGTTAGATGCAGTCGGTTGTCATTAGATAACTGTTTCTTTTCTTCAGAGTGATTATTATTTAGTTCTTATGTTTTTATTTCTATGCACTATAATTAGGACAGAATTTTCAAATGTGGTGCAGCTCCTTCACCATGTGTTGATTAACTTCGACGAGAGTTTTTATAGAAAACCTAAATGTGCACATTACGCTTTATTTAACAATAACGAACTTCCAAATAATATACTCACCAGGTTTATTCCTCCACTTAAACTGATTATGACGCTCCCACTCACATCTCACCCTGCTGGCCGTGGCTCTTGTGATGCGTCGAACAGCATGCGCTGACTGGGACAGGATATGATGCCTCAGATCATCCGCTTGCAGCGCTGTCACGTTCCATTCCATGTTGTTCAACCTTTCAAAATAAAATGGAGTCAGCTTATGTGACAGATCATATTCTGAAACTTGACTGTATTTTGTAGACTAGAATAGTGAAAACTAAACTGAACTTGCCCTTCTCCAGCTTTTACGTTTCCCATTGATGGAGGTCGCCAGCCCATTAGAGACGAATCGAGGTGTCAGACAGGAATTGTTGCGTACATCACGGCTGGTATGCGAGTCTGCTAACATATTCTGGCGAACTGATCATTTCTGATGAAATACAAGAATTCACATACAAACAATTAGCCAGAACTATGATGGACAAGCACAGCAGACCGCCTTCAAAGGCATGGAGTGGGCGCTCCCCCACAACATGGCTCACCGTCTGCTCCTCGGCGCCATAGTCACGAGCAGCACTTCCACTATAATACCACGATTTCAAGACGTTGCCATGTCTCTCTCGTGCCATTTGGATGAGGTTGAATCTTGGTCTTTCCTGACAAGAAAGACCATACTGCGCTACCTTACTCAATTGGACTGAATACTTTTTTGCACCCTGTCTTAGGAATTAGTACCTTGGCATCCTTGATTGTGAGATTAGCAGGGACAAAATTTGACAGAACATGCAACCCCTAAGTGGGAGCTGTTGTAGCAATGTCATTAAGAGTCAACATGGCTCCTTACGTCTTAACTGTGTGAGTGCCATTCTCCCACGCTTTAGCACAATATGCGACAGCTCAATAACCAAGAGAAATTGCAGCGTTGTTTTGTTTGTCTACATTTCCTCCCCAGTTTTTTTGCAAGAATGTAGTGCAGTTGATTTAGGATAGAACCAAACGACTTTCACAGGTCCGCGCAGTGCTGCATAAATGACAGTGACGGGAAGAGGGAGACACCAAGGTAATTAAGGAAGTAGCTGCAGGAAATTTTGGTCCTATCCAGGGGCACATATGACTGCCTGTGTGCCTCTGTATCATGGAGGTAGAACTCTGTGGGCTCACTTCCGCTTGTGTTTTGCTGGAGTCTCTATCTGTAAAAGTACTCCCTCAGTTTGGTGTCAACTCGGAGGCTCGTCGACACAGTCAGTAAGTATCCAGTTTCACTCGATGAATGTGGTCACTAGGCGACCACTACGAACAACAATAAAAAACTATCTGGGACCTTGGAGTGCGAAGAAATTGCCTAAGGGGACACGTGAAACGGAACTTGGATCAGTGGAGTGGGCTTGTGTTCACTGGCGAGTACAGGTTTCGAACGTCGACTGGGGATCGTCGTGCAAGGCTGTGTAGGTGACCAGGCACCGGTGCAGGTCTCTATGCATGGGTTCTGCTGCGGGGCGGGACTGTCGTATTTTGGGCTGCCATTATGGTAATATGAACAGTAGCAGGAAACAGTATAACGGGAGTCGGATTCTTTAGGAAGGTAGAGCAGAGAGTGTGTTACAGTGAACAGTTCAGTGATACAGTTAAGCTTATCACAATCGACAGCAAACCAATACCCACAACGATAGTTCAGATAGTACATGCCGACGTCGGAAGCTTAAGATGACAGAAAAGTATATGAAGGTACTGAAAGGGTAATACAGTACGTAAAGGGAGATGAAACTCCATTACTCGTGGGAGACTGGAATGCAGTTGTAGGAGAAAACGTGGAAGAAATGGTTACTGTAGAATATGGGGTTGGGATAGGGAATGAGAGAGAAGAGAGACTAACTCAGTCCTGTAATAAATTTCGGCAAGTAATAGCGAATACTCTTAATCACAAGAGGAGGATGTATAATTGGAAAAGGCTGGGTGATATGGGGAACAACAGTTAGATTACATCATGGTCCGAAGGAGATTCTGAAATGATATAATGGATTGTAAGGCATACGCAGGAGCAGATATAGACTCATATCACAATGTAGTAATGATAAACAGTACGTTGAAGGTTAAGAGATAAGTCAGAAAGAATCGATACGCAAATGTGTCAGATATAGAAGTACTAAGGAATGACGAGATACTCTTGAAGATCTGCAAGGCTATGGATACAGCAACAAGGAATAATCCAGTAGGCAGTCCACTTCAAGAGGAATGGATATCTCTGAAAACGACAATAATAGAAGTTGGAAAGAAAAATATAGATACAAAGAAAGTAACTGCAAAGAAACCATGGGAATTCAAATAAATAACTGAAGTATTTCTTTTATTACCCATGATGAAAGAAGGAAGTTCAAAAATGTTCAGGGAAATTCAGGAATACAGAAAGGCTAGTCACTGAGGGATGAAATAGACAGGATGTGTAGGAAAGCTAAGACGAAATAGCTGCCTGAAAAATGTGAAGAAATCGAAAAAGAAATGATTGTTGGAAGGACTGAGTCAACGCATAAGAAAGTCAAAGCAACTTTGAATGAAATTGTTAGCAAAGGGTGGTAGTATTAAGAGTGCAGTGGGAATTTCACCGTCAAAAAAGGAGGAGGAAGTGGATATATGGAATGAGTACATTGAAGGCCTCCATGAGGAGGGAAGATTTGTCTGATGTGATAGAAGAAGAAAGAAAAGTCGATTTGGAAGAGATACGAGATCCAGTAATAGAATTTAAAAGAGCTTTGGATGACTTAAGATCAAATAAGGGGTAGATAACTTTCCATCAGGATGTCTAAAACCATTGGGGGGAACTGGTGACAAAGCGACTATTCATGTTGGTGTGTAAAATATGTGAGTCCGCCGACATACCATCTAGCTTTCGAAAAAATATCATGCACACAATTCCTAAGACTGCAAGAACTGACAAGTGCGACAATTATCGAACAGTCTGCTTAAAATCTCATGCATCCAAATTGCTGACAAGAATAATATATTGGAGAATGGAAAAGAAAATTGAGGATGAGTTAGATGACTATCAATTTGGCCTTAGGAAAGGTAAATGCAACAGAGAGGCAATTCCGACGTTGCTGTCGGTGATAGAAGCAAGACTAAAGAACAATAAAGTTACGTTTATAGGATTTGTCGACCTGGAAAAGATGTTGAGCAATGTAAAATGGCGCAAAGTGTTAGAAATTCTGAGACAAACAGGGGTAGGCTGTAGAGAGAGACAGGTAATACACAATATGTACAAAAGCCAAGAGGGAAACAATAAGAGTGGATGACCAAGAATGAAGCGCTCGGATTAAGAAGGATGTGGGCAGGGATGTAGCGTCTCGCCCGTATTTTCAGTATGTACATCGATGAAGCAATGATGGAAATACAAGAAAGTTTCAGGAGTGGGATTACAATTGAAGGTGAAAGGGCATGAATGATGCGATTCGCTGATGACATTGCTATCCTGAAAGTGAAAGTGAAGAAGAATTACATGATGGGGTGAATGGAATGGACAGTCTAATGAGTACAAAATATGGGTTGAGAATAAATCGAAGAAAGACGAAAGGAATTGGAAGTAGGAGAAATGAGAACAGAGATAAACATAACATCAGGATTAATTGTCACGAAGTATATCAAATTAAGGAATTCTACTACCTAGGCAGCAAAATAACCAATGACAGATGGAGCAAGGAGGACATCGAAAGCAGATTTGCACCGGCAAAAAAGGCATTCCTGACCAAGAGAAGTCCATTAGTATCAAAGATAGGCCTTAATTTTTAGGAAGAATTTTCTGAGAATGTACGTTTGGAACAGAACCTAGAATGGTAGTGAAACATGGATTGTGGGAGAACCGGAAAAGGAGAGAATCAACGCATTTGAGATGATGTACTACAGACGAATGCTGAAAATTAGGTCAACTTACAAAGTAAGGAATGAGGAGGTTCTGCGCAGAATGGAAGAGGAAAGGAATATGTGGAAGGGACACGATGATAGGACATCTGCTAAGACATCAGGGAATGACTTCCATGGTACGAAATTGGAGAATACATCCAGCAAATAATTGAGGACGTAGGTCGCAAGTGCTGCTCTGAGGTGAAGAGGTTGGCATAGGAGAGGAATTTGTAGTGGACCACACCAAACGAATGAGAAGACAGATGACTCAAAAAAAAAAAAAAAACACACATGGAAAGGTCTCTACCGTTTCGTCTCCAAATGCTGGAGACATCTTCAGAGGCTGAAAAGGCTCAGGCAGCAGTTTGAAACTTCTATAAACTGTACAAGCTGAACTGTTTGTTCGGATCCCTATGATGTCATCAGACGGCTGCTTAAGAGCGCAGAGTCACGAGTGCGTGTGTTGTCGAGCTTCTGCCGGGGAACACTTGGCGCTGGTTTCAGTATTCAGCACTGAGGTCAGCAACTAGCCTAATTTCTCTCATTCTTCTTTCCGTTAAAGTTGCTTTCGTGCTTTGGAATTTGAATGCCCTCTCTGTAAATTCAAGCACAGTAATATTGGTTCCGTATTGCAGAGACGAATTTTTAGTTTCCCTGGTCCCAGTGGATGTTCTGCAACTGCCGATTTATTGCTATTTCGCAAATGACAACTGCTCTTCTGTTCCTTAAGCAAGAAATGAGTACTACACATGTGTGCTTCACTGTGTGTGCAAGACAATTTATATATTCCTCCTGTGGCAAGTGCTGGCCGTACATTCTTTACAGTGTTCGAAACATTGACGCTCCTTCATAATTGGTATAAACACTGCATCAATACTATGTATTCCTCGTACTCTGATCATGTGAACCATGACTGCTTTTACGAATGGGAGTAAATCTTTGTTTCTTCTTCAGGAGAAGCTCCATACCTTTATGGACTTATTGCCCTATTAAACTCTTTCTCAGATTAATCATTTCTTCTGAATGTAGTGTTTAAATGGTCGGAGCGTTCCTCCAACTCCTCTGGTGACACATTATTTAAGCCAAGCCCACCAATGTTCTCATTACCGCTCTTTTCAGTTTGTGACAATGACTGGAATTTTTGTGAATGTATCCACATGTGTGAGTGAGGTTTTTGCAGACCTTCTGTGCCTAACATCTGTGGATTTTCTAAGTAGCCATACATTTTAAAATATTTCTTCTTTCTCTTTTTCTATACTGGATTTTATATTATAACTAATATCATTCGGAAAGTTTAGAAAGTCTGAGTTCTTTTTGTCCATGAGGCTATATAACGAAGTATGAGTGTCATCAATATAACAAAACCAACGATAGTAATTTTTCTTGCTGGGCTGATAAGCTATTCCTTCCAGTTTTACATATAGAGCTCCGCTGTAACTGTGCTGAGTGTGTTTCCTGTAATGAATACAGTTTCAGAAAACTGGATGATTTATTCCAGAGCCTCACAAACTGAGCGAAGTCAGTAACACTTTGGTCCGCCTCAGTTATTCGGCTTCGCATTTACTGGCAGAGCTGTTGAATGTCCTCCTGAGGGACATCGTCCGAAATCATGTCCAGCTGGCAGCTTAAGTCATGAAAACCCCGAGATGGTTCGAGTGCCCTGCCCGGTATGCCCCAAACGTTGTCAGTTGGGGAGAGGTTTGGCGCCCTTCCTAGTCAAGGTATGTTTGGCGAGCAATAGAAACACTCGTTGTGTGTGTGGGCCGGCATTACCTTGCTGATATGTAATGTCAGTATGGCTTGCCATGAAGGACAACAAAACTGGACGTGGAACATCGAATATCGTCGACGTACCGCTCTGCTGTGTGGGTGACTACTAAAGTGGTCCTGCTATGAAAGTGAACGGCACCCCAGATCATCACTCTCGGTTGTTGGGCTTCATGGCGGGCGACAGTCAGGTTGGAAACTCCCCCCCCCCCCCCCCCAAGTCTCCAAGGCGTTTCCAGACACATCTTTGCTGGACATTGGGGCTCAATTAGAAGCGAGGCTCATCATAGAAGACTGTTCCAGTCAATGAGATTCCTGGCCGAAGTCGCATCTGGAGATGCCACAGATGGTCGTGGTATACCAATCTTACTGTCGTCCGCCATATGGTCTGACAACCTCGAGTGATGGTGTGGGGTGTCATTTTTTTCACAGCAGGATTTCTTTGGTTTTAATCTGTGGTACCCTTACAGCACAGCAGTTCGCCTATGCTGTTCAACACCCCGTTTTGCTGCCTTCAAGGTAAGCCATTCTTGGCTAACTTTTTTTCCAAAATAATGCCCTCTCGCATATGGGAAGAGTTTTTACTATTTGTTTTTAGACTTGCCAAACCCTACCTTGGCCAGCAAGGTTGCCAGACTTCTTCCCAATTGAGAATAATTGGAGCAATATAGGCAGGGACGTCCTACCAGGTCGGGATTTTGACGATCTACCGCAGCATTTGGACAAAATATGGCATGATGTTCCTTAGGGAGACATCCAACAACTCTGTCAATAAATATCAAGATGAAAAATTGCTTACATAAGGACGCATTATTGACTTACTTAACTTGTTAAGCTTCCCTCTTGAAGAAGTCATTCACTTGTTTGTCTGCTCATGTACAGCACAACATCTACTTTCTGTACCTTCCGGATATTTCCTTCACGGAGTGTTCTTTTTTTTGTCTAAGAGTGTAAATTCCATATGTGACATCGTTTTATTAAGAGCAACTATAGTAAACAGTAATAGAACGTCTAAATGGGCAAATATCTGATGGACATGAAGGATTCTATTTTTTGTATAATGAACTGAACCTTTTATACGTCTTTTTTTGCTACAGAGGTGTGTTGCAGACTGTCCAGGTATTTGGCAGTCACGCTTGTCGAACAGTCCATAGCGCTAACAACTGGTCTTAATGGAATGACGGGTTTGTGAATTTTTAGTATACCACACAATCTTGATGGGACCAGTTCTGATTTAGTAAGACATTTCTAGTTGGTGAGAGAAATCAAAGAGGCTTTTACTAGCTGATGCGTTACCCTAAGAACTGATCTTGGGAGATTGCTTTTAATCTCACTTTACCTTCATGGTTGTAATATAACGCAAGTTTTTCTGCAGTAGGTTCATTATTTCATGAGCATTGTAGCGTTGCCCTTATCTGCTGGAAGCTCTAGAATACATCAGAATTGAAATCTCGGATAGGTGTCTTTCCACAAGTTAGTGTTGTGTCATTGTTTATTGCCTCTGGTGGTGCCTCCACATTTAGGAGACGAAGTCGTAGGCGCAGAAATATGCCATGGACAGTGGCCTAATAGCCATTAAGCAAAATTCACCAGTAGGTTGTATTTAAATTAGTTATCAGTACGAGTACAGGTGTTAGTGTTTGCAGGAATTACAAAAGAAACGAGGAGTGTAGAAATGGGGTGGCCAAGACATTGGCCAGGCACAAGTGCATTTGGCTCATTATATACATCTCCCCAATTAAGATTTCTTAAATTTTCCCTGAAGTGTTCAATAAACACGGGGTTGAGCAACCTTACAGTTTTATTTCATGGTTTCTGAACTGTACACCTTGCTGTGTTTTCTAATTTAATCAATTGTACATCATGGGCTGATAATCCATTTATCAATGGAAAAGCATGTGTTAGTTTTACACCCTCTTGCTGTACAAATACATTATCTATTAGAGCGCTACTGCCTTGAGCTATATGTGTAGGGAAATTGATAGCTGGTTCTATGTTATATGCAATTAATAACACTCACACTTTTCCGATCTGAACTGGTTAGAAAGTTTACATAGAAATCATCACAGATTAATAACATCCTGTTTTTGTCTGACAGACAGCGTAATAGTTAGTCAAACTTTTTTATGACTAGCTCCCAATCTCCTAATGGGGACCTGTACACTGTTGCTAACATCAACACTAGATTATCTATCTCTAGTTTACATGCACAAACTTCAAAGTGCTGATCAATGCAGAATTTGCGTACTTCTACAGTTTTGTACTTATATCCTTGTTTTTTGTAAACGGCAACCCCTCCTTTATCCATGCTATATCTGGAAGTGTAAGGTGCTAAATTATACTAATTTATGCTGACACTATCCATCACCGCAGTTACATGGTGTTCAGACAAAGTATATCAATCCCACTGTTATTTGTGAGGTCATCTACAAAGAGAGCTTCACTCCAAGTTTAAACGCAGTGAAAACCTCTCAGACAAACAGAACCTAAACGATGTCAAAGTTAGCGTAAGGAGGGCTATGCGTGAAGCGTTCAGTGAATTCGAAAGTAAAATTCTATGTACCGACTTGACAGAAAATCCTAGGAAGTTCTGGTCTTACGTTAAATCAGTAAGTGGCTCGAAACAGCATATCCAGACACTCCGGGATGATGATGGCATTGAAACAGAGGATGACACGAGTAAAGCTGAAATACTAAACACCTTTTTCCAAAGCTGTTTCACAGAGGAAGACCGCACTGCAGTTCCTTCTCTAAATCCTCGCACAAAGGAAAAAATGGCTGACATCGAAATAAGTGTCCAAGGAATAGAAAAGCAACTGGAATCACTCAACAGAGGAAAGTCCACTGGACCTGACGGGATACCAGTTCGTTTCTACACAGAGCACGCGAAAGATCTTGCCCCCCCTTCTGACAGCCGTGTACCGCAAGTCTCTAGAGGAACGAAATGTTCCAAATGATTGGAAAAGAGCACAGGTAGTCCCAGTCTTCAAGAAGGGTCGTCGAGCAGATGCGCAAAACTATAGACCTATATCTCTGACGTCGATCTGTTGTAGAATTTTAGAACATGTTTTTTGCTCGAGTATCATGTCGTTTTTGGAAACCCAGAATGTAGTCTGTAGGAATCAACATGGATTCCGGAAACAGCGATCGTGTGAGACCCAACTCGCTTTATTTGTTCATGAGACCCAGAAAATATTAGATACAGGCTCCCAGGTAGATGCTGTTTTCCTTGAATTCCGGAAGGCGTTCGATACAGTTCCGCACTGTCGCCTGATAAACAAAGTAAGAGCCTACGGAATATCAGACCAGCTGTGTGGCTGGATTGAAGAGTTTTTAGCAAACAGAACACAGCATGTTGTTATCAATGGAGAGACGTCTACAGACGTTAAAGTAACCTCTGGCGTGCCACAGGGGAGTGCTATGGGACCATTGCTTTTCACAATATATATAAATGACCTAGTAGATAGTGTCGGAAGTTCCATGCGGCTTTTCGCGGATGATGCTGTAGTATACAGAGAAGTTGCAGCATTAGAAAATTGTAGCGAAATGCAGGAAGATCTGCAGCGGATAGGCACTTGGTGCTGGGAGTGGCAACTGACCCTTAACATAGACAAATGTAATGTATTGCGAATACATAGAAAGAAGGATCCTTTATTGTATGATTATATGATTGCGGAACAAACACTGGTAGCAGTTACTTCTGTAAAATATCTGGGAGTATGCGTGCGGAACGATTTGAAGTGGAATGATCATATAAAGTTAATTGTTGGTAAGGCGGGTACCAGGTTGAGATTCATTGGGAGAGTCCTTAGAAAATGTAGTCCATCAACAAGGGAGGTGGCTTACAAAACACTCGTTCGACCTATACTTGAGTATTGCTCAACAGTGTGGGATCCGTACCAGATCGGGTTGACGGAGCAGGTAGAGAAGATACAAAGAAGAGCGGCGCGTTTCGTCACATGGCTATTTGGTAACCGTGATAGCTTTACGGAGATGTTTAGCAAACTCAAGTGGCAGACTCTGCAAGAGAGGCGCTCTGCATCGCGGCGTAGCTTGCTCGCCAGGTTTCGAGAGGGTGCGTTTCTGGATGGGGTATCGAATATATTGCTTCCCTCTACTTATACCTCCCGAGGAGATCACGGATGTAAAATTAGAGAGATTCAAGCGCGCACGGAGGCTTTCAGACAGTCGTTCTTCCCGCGAACCATACGCGACTGGAACAGAAAAGGGAGGTAATGACAGTGGCACGTAAAGTGCCCTCCACCACACACCGTTGGGTGGCTTGCGGAGTATAAATGTAGATGTTAACAGATCATCTACTTTATTTTTTATTCCCCTGATATTCTGATGAAGTAAGTTGATACTACCCTTAGCTTCATCCCTATTTACTGTACATGAAGCTTCTGTTATTCTATTTTTCTTGAGTGTTATCTGTTTGGACTTTGACCTTAACATAAGAAACCTGTCTACCTGGTGCCATTAACCACAGGGGTCACCCTCGTGTGACTGAGGCTCCCCCTTACAGTGTCTGCTAATAGAGAAGCTGACTTATCTTTCTCCTTCCTATTTAGGTGCAGGCCATGTGTAGTGTATCCTCACCTACCAGTAGTATCAACAGGAACTTCGCGTGTGTGAGGTTTTGGGGGTATCTGGAACATCACGTTCCTCCACTACTTCAGATAGCAAGCCAGAGTGTTAACACGCCTTACAGCAGTGTTTACGCAGGACCGAACATGGCGCTGAAAGACCTCCACAAACACCACATTTGTGTGGCCAGTTCATGTTCCTATTTCATCCAAGTCTCTCGCAATAGTACACCTTGGATTCATACCACAGGCTGTTTCCTGCTGCCCCAACTGTAATTTCCTGGTCTCCCTAGCATTGTTTTCACAAAACTTGTTAGCTGGTACGCTGCACCTAATTCCTCCTGACGCTCCTAGCGTTGACTGTTAACTAGAAGCAATATTCTTCTTTTCCTATTCTGATTTGATCCCTACGTGTCTTTTTTTCTTGAAGCTAATATTCTGCTTCAAAATACATTCAACTACATCTGGATGAGGCCCTTCCTCCACTACTTCAGATAGCAAGCCAAACTGATTTACTAACTGAATTTCGAAGTTTTTTCAAGTTTCTCTTTTTGGTTCTACCTTTCCCGTCCCTGTTTCTTCCCTTAGCCTACATAATTCCAAGTCCTCATTTTCTAATTCAGCCTCAATGGCACAAATTTTTGCCTCCTTTTCAGCGACTTTTCTGTCCTTTCTACATAACGTACGTTGCCATGGAGAGCGTTTTATCTACCCAGTTTCCTCGCCGCTACATTCGCCCCAATAAACTATAACCTACACAGTCTTCACATCCCCGCCTTCAGATTTCTACAGCAAACATCACATTTGCTAGACATGTTTTGACAGAAAAATTTACGCAAAGGAAGATGATAACTTGGTACAAGAGCACTGATATTACGTAACCTGTATTAATACGCAATGAAGCGCTAATGTAAACAAACTTTTAAAAATCTCAAAAACTTCATAAAACTACCCTTGTAATTCTTTCTAGGCCACAGCGTATTCTTCAAACTTCATATTTTGTTTAACAGCAGTGATCTTCGGGAACTTCACTGTCTTTGTCAGAACGTGTCGGTTCCAGAAACGCGATTTTCTTTTTAAATGCATCCCCATCAAATGAGGAAAAAGTTACCTTGCAGTGCATTGCTGTGGGCAGTGTACAGTCAAGAACAGTTAAAATGTGAAATCTGCACTAGATTACACATGTTTTCATTTTCGTTCGTGCATTCCTTTTTCCGTCAAAAAATTAAACGCTAGCAAGTTTTAAGTCGTTCCAGGTATGTGTCTCGACATAACCTACGTACTTTGCAGTACGATACGAAGTCTCCATAGGAATCGTTCAGTTTCACTGAAAACTGTTGCAGCTGAAAACAGAAGATGCGTGTGACTTCAGCAATTATACTATGCTTTCTTCCAATTTTGCCATGTGCCAAAGGCCTGCAAATTTAGCACAAAGTGCTTTTTGATGTACAAAACAATGAATCTCGTCTGTCGACATTCGTGATTTAATCCTGTTTCATTGTCAATCAAATCTTTAAACTCTTTCTGCATATTCCAGAATCCGAATCAAGAACAGTTCTCCACATGAGTAACCTAGAGGCAGATATCCTCCGATTTGTGAGGTAACTTAAATCACTTAATAACAGCAAGTCTTCCGGTCCGTACTGCATACCAATTACGTTTCCTTCAGAGTATGCTGATGCAACAGCTCCATACATAACAACCTTATACGTATGCAAATGAGGAACGAAGATTTGAAATTTGCGTATGTTCAGTGAAGAGTACACATATGCCTCTAACAGCAATAACAACACTTGGGTGGCGATCGTAAATGTTGGCTAAAAGTGTACAAATCGCAGACCTTCTAGAAAGCATGAACTAATCTCATCAGACGAAATGCTATGCCTCCACTTAATCGAGCACAGAGGTCGCTTTGGAGGGCTGGATGCCGTGCTGCAGGGCAGGAACCAGGCGGTCACGTGACGCTCCACCGTTGACGTCAGTGGTGACGGTGAGGCGACAATCGCTGTGCCAGTCGCTCGCGTGGGATCAGGCGGTCACCTGCGTCGACGTGGAGATGTTGAGAAGTGGCAGAAAGGATTTTTTTGCGTTTCGACATGTCCACGACCACACCACTAGTAAAGTTACACGATCTGTTGGTCAATCAATGTGGACTGTCCAAGTACCTGCAACGAATGGTGAACCACTCGTAGTGATGTGAGGCAGTGCCGTAAGAAGATCCTAGCCGACAGGGCTGTTGACGACTGCCACTCCAAGTTTTCAAACGAGACGCAAATTGCCAATGCCTGGCAAAGCAGCTCCATCTGAACCAGTGCCTAGCAATCGTTCGGAAGGCGGCTGCACAGGCTCGACATATGGAGACAGCAGCCGCCGCTCACACAGACACACACAGCTGCGCGTCTTGAGTGGGCCAAACCACACAGAGACGGACAGTGGCTGGGTGGAGGTGCGTCACACGAGTCGCGCGATTTCGCCTCTTCTGAAATTATGGAGGTGGCGATTGGACTGACGGCCTATAGAGGATGTAGTTCAAGCCACTGGTGGTTCCATGGTGTCATAGGGGTGTTTGTGTCGCCGCGACTTGGATTCAGTCACTACGGTCAATGTGAACCTGAACCAGCACGTTTATTTCAACATTGTCGGTGACGAAGTGTTACCCTATTCTCTGGACACTTGCGTTGTAGAAGATGACACACACAGTCGTGTTCCCAGGGCTGCGTGCATACACTCCCGGTTTCACGAACACTCAGGCGCCCTGCAGCACCTCGAGGCGAACACTAGACATCCCGGTCTCAGAGCTGCACGCGTTGTACGGTACTGTCTGGAACAGCAGCTGAGACGTGGCAGCCGACATCCCCACACACTGGTAGCTCTGCGGGATCTGATGCAGCAGTGGGAGGCCTCGGGCAGATGCTGCGTATCTGAAGAAATTTTCGGGACTCTCTTCCCCGCCGAGTTGACGAAGTCTTCGAGGCTAGAGGCGGTAATACCGTGATGCCATTTCATGATCATTGAAGCAAAAGTTGGCTTGAATGTGACTGTCTTACTATAACTTAATGATGTATGGGCAGAATGGGAGTCATGCACCAGCTAGTTGTACTTCACAAGTTTATTCGAAACCTTACCTAGGTTTAAACAGATATAAACCTTTCTTCCTTGGAAGAAGTAGTAACGTGTGTAAACTTATTGTGTGAAAAGAGAAAATAGGTCATAAAGCTCAGTCAACACTAAAATGACCCATATAAATGCTAAGGTATAGCCACATGGCTTAATGAACAGTAAAGCAACGTAAAAGTGTGAATAAACATCTGACGTGCCACTGGTTGGCTGTACGATTCCTATGGCTTCGCCCGCATCTCGTGGTCGTGCGGTACCGTTCTCGCTTCCCACGCCCGGGTTCCCGGGTTCGATTCCCGGCGGGGTCATGGATTTTCTCTGCCTCGTGATGGCTGGGTGTTGTGTGATGTCCTTAGGTTAGTTAGGTTTAAGTAGTTCTAAGTTCTAGGGGACTGATGACCATAGATGTTAAGTCCCATAGTGCTCAGAGCCATTTGAACCATTTGAAACTATGGCTTCCATAATTTTACTGTTGCTGACTGCTGCCGTGTTAGAGATTTTAATTACGTATGTACAGCAAATGTTGTGGAGTATTACTGTAATCTGGTGGTGCAGGGTGTTGATTCTATAATTGCTTCTTTCGAAAAAGTAATTAATTTAGCCACTTGCAGTGTTTATTGTTCACTTTTGAAATGATTTACAACTAACAACGACATCGAGCTACTGCTGTTGTCATCTCAAACGACACTGTACTTTTATTGATTTTTGATAATACGGTTGGGAAATAGGGATATAAATTCAATTTTAGTAAGGCTAGCAGTCTCGATCGCAAAAGCTTTTGTTGTTAGTTGCCGCTTTCAGTCTTTGACTGTCATCACCAGATTATTTACCGTCTGCTGTAGCGATATGCGGAGACAGCGAGCGGAGAGAGACGTATGCCACGAGGCACATTCCATTGACTGCTCGGTGGAAAGTGTCAACAGAAGAGGCGGCGGCAGAACGTATTAGCGCGCTTCCTCTTTGGGTCTCACAAATGTGCCCTTATTGACAGATAGTTAGTATCGCAAAATAGGAAAAGTAGGTGACAGCATTGAGAATAAATTTAAGGAAAGAATTAGTTGAACGGTTAGTAGTAATGGCGTCGAGTGGTCTACATACCTCGGTACACAGCGGGAGTCGATACAGTCGTCAGCCATCCGGCAGTCGAGCTCCACGAGGAGTTGCAAGGATTCGCCCAACGTGAGGCGGCGGAGCTGCGCCAGGTCGCCGGCGCACCCCCCTCCCTCCGCCGCTCCACCTGCTGGCGGCGGAGGCAGTCCGGAGTCCCTGAGGCGGGCTGCCAGGCGCCGCGCAGCTGACCACGCGGGGGGCGGCTGCTCCAGGCTGCCGCACGTTACGAACTCGCGTAACCAATCTGCAAAACGTTCTTCAGTCACCTCGAGGTCTGCACTCTGACTCACGAGCTTCCATGGGCTACTCATATGCACATCAGTAGTAGCAGCTACTGAAAGTGAAACACTAAGAGAGCTGCAGCCAACGATAATCGACACGGCGTGAGGTGTGCTGCACACTTTTACAAGCAAAAGGTCAACAAGTCAGCCGACTGTCAGCACGGCGGCCACTGCTGCGGCTCCCCTTGACGAGGAAGCGGGAAGAGCTGCGCCGACAGTACAACACTGGACACTGTGCCGTCATTCCGTATGAGCCGAGGTTCTGACTGCAGCATCGGTGTGGACGGTCCGTGCATCGAGGCCCTGAGCAGAGTGGAGAATGCCACGTTGCACTCTCGCCCATCTCACGGGGAGCCACTTGGTAATTGCTTACACTGATCGCAACTGTTACATTTCTGAGTCCTTGAGGCAGCTCGCTTGCGATATTTTCGACATCCTTTCAACAAAATAATTTAATGTCGCATGTCAGCCATGCTGTTCTGCCCCAGCTTGACAGAGTTAGCACCGCTACCACAGGAACGTGCGATGTACCTGGCTAGGCGCAGACAGTAATATTTAAGTGAAAATCACACTTATCGTTAACTGGTTTGATTGGCGACATTGGGAATAAGACATATGGACCCGTGCTCATAAACCTTTGCAGAACGCCAGAGCAGATACAGTCTCACGTTGGTGTCAGAGCTGGCAGTGCGGGGCTGGAGAGGAGACTCCAGGCTGGCCGAGAGGCAGCTGGACTGCAGGCGGCAGGGCGCTCCAGACTGGAGCGGCAGCCGGAGGGAGCCTTTCCTGGTGACTTCAGATCTCCAGTCCAGGCTGGGCCGTGAATGACGACCCCGGGCATTCTGTACTCTCATCTCCTGGAGCGCCGCACACTTGGCCTGTCTCGTCACAGTCTACCCGCCAAGTACTGCGTCACAGTCAAGTAACCGCAGCCAGAAGAGCTGGAATTCCCAATGATGTAATCGGCATACCACTCTCCTCTCGCTTTAATCTCTGGGATCCGCCTCTGAGCTGTATTTTCCTCTTAGCTGTAGCAGTGTCTATCCCGGGTATCTCATTAGGTAAGTAGCAGAAGCGCTGCCATTCGCTGTTCTGTACACTTCCGAGGCAGTAGTTGCACTTCTGTCCCTTTGTACTTGTGTGGGAACGTTCAGCGCTTACGGAGCAGGGAGAAAACAAATGTAATAGCTAAGTACTCATCAAAGTTTGAGATCATTTTTGAAATAATCGAACTGAAATTGTCGACCGATATGCAAGTGCGGTTGACATACGGTTCCTCGCCGCAAACAAAGCAGCAATGAAGGCACTGAGTGGCAGAGAGTGGCTTTTGACTAAAAAGCGCTGTTCTCACCTGCCAGAAAGGTTACGGCAGAATCTCTGGACACACAAAAGATATTCTGCCTGCTCATTCCCTCACGAGGGACTCACGTCTTTTTGAGCAAATGCGTGATAAAACCCGCAGTGAGTTAGACTGCAAAATGAAGCAAAAGGAAAGAAGAAAGCGTAATGTCTCTGTGAAGGAACAGACGGTCAGCCCGCGCAGCTACACTCGTCAGATCCGCTTCGCTAAGGCAGTCCAGCTGAGGCTACCTCGGCGGTGAGCTGACCTCGCCGGTAAACATTCTGAAAGTTCCGTACCTGCCCAGTGAGACTGCTAATTCTGACGACGTCTCTCGCCGTCGGTGTGGCTACCGACACTGTAAACATACAAACAGTCGCTTCTGATAGGACTGTGGGCAGCTGCTACTGTTAATCGAAAAATCGGGATGCCATTGCGGTATGTCTATTGTAATTAACCACTGCGAACGTTCGAGTATTGCACACCTGATATCAATGAACGTAATTGACTCGTACAGAGCGAAGTCCACGCTCCTGACCCAACACGGAGACCTCCGCCTCGTCGTGTCTGAGGGCCGACTGACGCACTTGGCGCTCTCCGTAACCTGCGATGTACAATTGTACGACTCGGTGTTTCTCGTATATCCTCGCGAGAACCTGTCCCCGTCAACTGTGCAGCGATACTTGAAGCTTCCATCACTGGAATAATGCCACAGTTACGGCCAATGCCTCAGGGACTTTCCCTGACAATCACTGTAACGAAAGGAAACTACTCCTATTGTGATTAAGCGAAAGTGTGTTTACTGCCGACTGGCGCGCCTCCTCCACGTACTCCCCGACCTGTGTGTCTGGCTGCAGGCAGGCCGGCCTCCCACGCAGCGGGCCACGGGCCCCACCCCCGCACTGGACGACTCGCGCCGCGGGCCGCTCGCGTTCTCCGGCCGTGGGAACACACTCCAGCCATGGCCTGGAATCTGTATAAGTCTGGAAACTCTATAAGCCCCAGAAAACAGCTGGTTGTATCTAATGAAACAATCGTCTTTCGATTCTGCGTCGTATGAGATCATTTTTTCTGTATCTTTAGTTTTTATCGTGTGATATTTTAACTTGTTCATATAGCAAGTGTATGTCTGAAAGCATTACCCGGGGACTGATAACGTTCACTTTCTCTTCTGAACCTCCGTGAGGAAGTTGATGATCGTTCCTTCAGCAGAGAGGAGCGAGGGCAAAGGTCGCTAGAAATACACTGGCGGAAAAGAAAATCTCAGCACAAAATAAAAATTACTGTAGAGGAATGAGATTGCGGGCGTACATCGCTCTGGATGACACACCTTATAGCTTCGAAGGGAACTATGAAGTACAAAAGCCGCTGCCTCAGCTCGAGGTAAAGCAAAGGTGAAAACGCCGAAGTAAGGCATCCTGCAGCTCTTTTAATATAAATATTTGTAAAAGTAACATTTGGATTTCCTGGTCAACTCCTACCAATAACCTATTTTATTTTCCATGTTTGCTGTAAGCTATGGGTAAAGACACAAGCCGGACATGCACTTGCATGTCAGATGTGACAGCATTCGGCGGCCCACATATTGCCCACGATGCTAACACAACACTGGCTGATGATGGCAACAGGGGGCGGGACTGGAGCTGTCAAATGATGTCGACAGCACGAGGCTACGGAGCGTGGCTGAACTGCTTAGTTGACGAGTAACTCACGACAGTGCTACAGTGCTAGTGCTGTTGATACAAAGCAGAGGAATGGCGCCGATAAACAAAGCAAACATTGCGTTATATCTTCAGAAACAGTAGCCAAAGTCGAGATTTGATCAGAAAGGAACTCAAGAAAGTTCGCTGAGTGTGAAAGAAGTGGCGCACGAGTCGGTGGAATGCGTGGTGTCGTGCGAACAGTGTACAAGAGGAGTGCAGTGATGGCGATACGTGCACGGCACTAGAAAGTTGTACTGAAACAGGTGTGCTGTACTTCATCGTCGCTGTCGGACAGAGGGCCGCAGCTCCCGTTTCCAGTCACACGTAGTGAAGGACAGTCGTTGTCCAAGGAGCGGATACTAAACATCATTACGTACTTGCAAAATTGCAGACAGCATAGCAAAAGAACAATTACGAACATACTTTGAACAAGCCTGCAGAAATATGACGTTAGTGTGTAAGGAAAACTACAGACATTCAACGGAGGACAAGGCTCACTTGCGCGTTTCCAGGATGCTCGACATACATTACAGAGATTTCAAAAGAAGCAGTGGATGCTTGCATGACGTCAAACAGTGCTACAGTAGGGTGAGACGTGAGATAATGAAATTTCGAAGAAAGCGTCAACTGAACGATGCGCAGCAAACTACAGGATCGACCGAAATATTTGTAGACGAGATAAGTAAATTTACCCCGTCGTTGAGTAAGGAATTTGTTTTCAACTCCATCCAATCGGCATATGAAGAGGAAACGTACATGAAAGGGACCCTGGAAATTGGAGGTACCAAGAGAGATCAATCAAGATCATCTATTATCAATTCGCATTCGTATACAGTTATGCCGACTGATTAACCAGACAGTAAATTGGCTGGAACGCTATTTATTGCTCTGTGCCCTTTGATTCTTTCTCGTGCGTGTAATTTTGGCAGGGGCCGTAGGGAATATTTACGTCACAGCAAACAAGAGTGGGAGAACAGACGTAAGAGAACTACAGCTATTGTATGATCACTACTTTTGGCCAATAGCTCGTCAAAATAGGTGTTTTTTCTTGATTCCTAGGCTGCGCATAGAAATCATAATCCTAAAGAACAAGCTACCGCTCCTGGAAAGTGTGTGACATAGCAGTTCGTACCACCTGGAACCACCAGATGAATAGTACCTCCAGATGTCTGTCTTTTCTGTGCGTATGAAACATTTTATAACACTACCTGCAGCAACCCCTTAAAGGACAGCCAGTTTTACGATAAGCTCCATGACAGGCTGTTTCACATTCGGTTGCACGCCATCACTTTCCTTCAGTTCTCGTCACCCTGTTACACCAATGTCATTTGTATACGTATTCCTTAAGCGCGGATACCTGGCTGAGCGTCCTCATAATAAACGTAGTCCTTCACTGTCAGGCAGAAAACGTATAATTTTTAATAACAGCATATGTAAGCCAAGCCGCCTGTGAGTGTTTGATAAGTGGACTGTGCATAACGTCTTATGAATCCGTACAGCACGAAAGAGCACTTACCGGGACGGTGACAGTACTGCAACCGTAGCACATATTCACCGATACTGAACGCCGGGCGTTTGTCCATGTGCCAGCATAAGCAATCCAGCACCGAGGAGGTCCCGTTTGCTGCAAGCAGAGCTGCCATTGTGGCAATTACGCCCGCCGGCTGCATTGTCCGCTGTCGACACTGGGGAGCAAACAGAAGCAGTGCGCACCGCAGGGAGCGCGCGCTCAATATGACGGCGGGCGCAGCGGAAGTCTGCCGCAGGACGGCCAAACCACGGGAAGCGTGGCGTGACGCCTCTCATCCGGGTCACACCCGTATTCCTGTTTGCCTAGTAGCAGTTCACAAAACTCATCGAGTAAAACGAAAGTGGTATCTGCCCTTCCCCAAGGAAGTGTTGTAGTCATTGTGCTGTTCCTAATCTATAAAAACGATTTAGGAGGCAATCTGAGCAGCCATTGTTTGCAGATGATGCTTTCTTTTACCATCTAGTAAAGTCATCAGAAGATCAAAGCAATAGGAAAATGATTTAGAGAGTGTACCGGCGCGGTGCGTAAAGTGGCACTTGATTCTAAATAATGAAAAGTGTTATGTCATCCACAGTAGAACTAGAAGGAACCCGTTAAATTTCTTTTACTCGATGAGTCACACAAATCGAAAGGGTGCCGTTTCAGCTAAATGCCAAGGTACTACAATTAGGGCCAACTTAAATAGGAACAATCAAATAGAAAATCTTGTAGGGAAGACTGTGTTTTGTTTGCAGAACACCTAGACAAAGCGACAAGCCCACTAAAGAGACCTTCACTTAGTGATGCTAGAAGAACCCTCCGCCACACACCGCCGGGTGTCATGCGGAGTACTGGTGTAGATGCAGATGTACATCTACAACTCCACACATACTCCGTAAGTCGCAATATGGTGCATGGTGGAAGTTGCCTTGCACCATCACTAGTCATTTTCTTTCCTGTTACGCTCGTAAATACAGAGAGGGAAAAGCGACTCTCTTTATGCCTCCATCATCATCAGTTTTTTGCTATATTAGCAGGTATTTGCCTCTTCATTTTCTGCGATCCATTGCCTCCTTCTTACAGCTGCGGTATGTTGTACCGTCCATTACGTCATCCAGTATCTGAAATCTCCTCCTTCCTCGCTTCCTTTTCCCTTCTACATAACCTTCTACACATGTTTTTATCAGTCCGTCATTCTTTATTAATATATGCCCAATCCAATTTCTGTTTCTTCTCTTTATTACATCTAGCAACTGTCTTTTCTCTCCCACTCATCTCAATACCTCTTCATTTATTACTCTGTCCATCCAACTTATTCTTTCCATACTCCGCCATGTCCACATCTCAGAAGCCTCCAGCCTTTCTCGGTCTTTATTCCTCAAAACCCATGTTTCAGGCCATACAGAAGAACACTCAATACAAAACATTTTATCTTTTCCTCAGTTCTCTGTCCACACTGCTGCAGAAAACTCTCCTTTTCTTATAAAATGCATCTTTTACCATTGCTATCCTTGTTTTCATTTCTGTGGTGCACTTCCAGTCGGTGTCTATCCTTCTTCCAAGATACTTAAAATTTAGCACCTGTTCTAATATTTCTCCATTCAGCATAGTTTTTATTTCTTTATTTTCTCCTAGTACCAATACTTTTGTTTTCTTTGTGTTAATTTTCATTCCATAATGGCGTCAACGGTGTCCACTAAATCCTGTAATTGTTTTTCCCCTGTGGCTAGAAGAACCATGTCATCAGCAAACCTCAAACACCCTACTCTTCTTCAATTTCTACTCCTTTGTCATCTAATGTGCATTGGGCAATCATATTTTCCAAGTAGAGATTGAAAACGTTAGGTCATAGACAGCATCCTTGTCTTACTCCTTTTCCTAGTCCGATCCAGTTTGTACTTTCTCCTCTCATTTTAAGTGAGGTTTTTTGATTAAGATATAATGAGTCTTCTGGTTTTACAGTCCACTCTCTTTTCTCTCATTACAGTCGCCAGCTTGTCCCAAGCCACATTGTCAAATGCCTTTTCTAGATCGGTGAAGCACATTTAGAGGTCTCTTCCTTTTTCAATAAACCTTTCTCACAAGAGTCGTAGGAGCCCCACTCCATCTCTGGTGTCCGTATTCCGTCTAAAGCCATACTGCTCCTCGCCAAGATTCTCCTCCATTAATTTTTAAAGTCTCTTATTAACTATTCTTAACATCATTTTGGCAGCATGTGAATTGAGGCTGATTGTCCCGTGCTCACTGCATTTCTTGATTCCTTGTTTTTTTCGGTAATGGAATCATTAATTTTGTGAGAAAGTCCTCAGGCCATTCACCACTGTCACATATTTTATTCATAACCTCAATGTTTCCCTTATTTTATCTTGTTTCTAGCATTTTAATATTTCTCCCGGTATCTGTACCTACTGTTTTACCATTTTTCATTGCAGTTATGCCAGACATTACTTCTTCCATTATGATGGTTGGGCCTTCCTTTCTGGTCATCATTTACACTGTTGAGTAATTCAAGTTCCACAGTTTCTGGTTTGCGATCTGTGTCATATAGCTCTTTTAGATATTCTTCCCATCGCTGGAGGACATCGTCACGATCTTTGTACACTACCTCTTCGTCTTTACTCAAAATTTCCATAGTAGCACTTCCTGCTCTGTTTTAATCCCATGTCATAGTCTTTACTCTGTTGTACAATAAGTCGTATCTTCCCTTCCTGTCCAGTTCTTCGATTGCATTACATTCCTCTTAGCCATTTTTTCCTAGCCTGCTCTGTTTCTCTTTGCAGTTCATTATTTAACCTTCGGTACATCTTTCTTGCATCTTCAGTGTTCTTGTTTTTAAATTTTCTTCTCTCCTCCACATTCGAAATAATTTCTTGTGTGACCTATCGCTTCTTTTCCCTTTTCCCTTTTACATATCGTGTATTTTGCTGTTCTGCTTTAATGATTTCTTCTTTCAGCATATTCCAGTACTCGTTGACATTATCAGGTGGTTCTTTGTCTCTTAATGTGTTTAGAAACTCAAGTGACAGCATTTCTGTAATTTGTTATTTGTTGGATCTTACCTTCTCTAGATCCAACTTCTTCACCATTACTCCACAGACACCCAAATTTCTCTGTTAGTGCTCCTTAAGCGAAATGGACGTTGACGTCAGTGAAATCGTTCTGCAGTCAGCTTCTAATATCGGTTCTCTAAATTTCCTCTATAATTTTCCTAGAAATAATATCGTGTTCGCTACAGGGGTTCCTATTTTCGTTCACAAACCACCTCCACAACACTAGCATGTTGTTCGATTCTGGAGGTAACAACTCTGGCTGCACAGTTAAATTGCTTCCACGTCTTTCCTTTATAAGACCTTGCGCGGATCCAAAACACTCAAACAGTGCTCAAGAACGGATTGTACTAGTGTCCTATATTCTGTCTTCTACAAATGAACCGTTCTTTCCTAAAATTCTCCTACTCGAAGTCGAGCATTCACCTTCTCCGCTGCACCCTTACATGCTCATTTCATTTCACATTCCTTTGCAACGTCACACCTAGATATTTCATCGACGTGAATGTCAAGTAGCGCGCTGCTAATTCTGTATTCGAATATTTCTACATTTAGATCTAACTATAATTCATCTTACCAACTAGAAATTTTGCTTAAGTCATCTTGTACCCTCCTACAGTTACTCAACACTTAGACGTTCCTGTACACCACAGCATCATCAGCTCATCCTGTCTGTCAGATTACGTTCTGCCGCACTCCTGGCGATACCTTTGTCTCTCATGAGCACTCGCTGTCGAGTGCAACGTAAGGGGTTCTGCTATTATGAAATTTGCGTTCCACTCCCATATCTAGAAACCTTATCTGCGTTCATCCGTTAAGAGACTGCAGTGAGGCACTGTATCACAGGACCACAGTGGACTGCGAGCGAAATCGCTGCCTCAGGATCTGTCAGTACTTTTCTTCCGGTGTCATATTACAGCAGACACATATCCGTATATCGCCTTCCCATCCACTCACCCTTCCCTCCCCACTCCAATCCCCCTACATTCCCCTCCCCGACACTGTTCTCACCCAATAAAGATCATTTCAGTTCTGTATAAAGTAGTGAAAAGAACGTCACAAAGTGCAGTCAGCAGGGATGGGCCGAAAAACCAAACATACTCGGCAATACGTATGTATTTTTACACCAGGCCAATGAACTCCAGCTGGAATGCAGCAACAAGCCACAGAGTATCTTCCAGATTTATCAGACCTGCAGTCTTTCAACTATTTCACACAGAGATCAGAAGTTCCCCAAGTCGGCAAGTCTTAGTTAAGTTGCAGAAGTGTACTGCTTTTCACCAACACATATACTGTGGCTGTTAGTCTATCTAAAAGCGTTAGTGTAGGTCCAGAACCCGACAGTGACTTTGGGATGGCTGTAGAAATAGAAAACTTTCGACGTGTTTTTGGCATCACAGGACTATCCGTGCAGCATGAGGGAGTATACAAAGAAGTAGATGACAACAGAGTGTGGTGCATTACAATCACCAACTGACTTTAAAAAGTATGGGAGGAGGATGTCAACAGTGCATATGTACAGGGAAGCTATGACTGAATCAACTTCAGGGGATATGCGCATTTAAATAAAACATTCGAGTGTGGGGAATTTGCATGATTTATACTGCATCTTAGCGACTGCTACAGACACACTGGGGTGCTGGTATCTGAATGTTAGAGGAGCAGTGTATAAATGCGTGTATTCTCGCTGTACCAGTCGGACTTTACAATGGACATGAATGGATGCAGATGATGAAACAGGATGCTTATGTACGTGTCACCTATCAGAATTGTATATAGACATACCAGGAGTCCCATGTCACTGCAACTGAAAACGCTCCACACCATTCCTGAGCCTCCAGCCTCTCGAACGGTCGGTCCCCTGCTGACATGTATTCATGAGGTTGTCTCCATACCCTTAAATAGTCTTGTTTGAGGCACACCTCAATGTCCTAACGGATTATCAGAAGAAATTACATAACTTTTGGCGCCAGAGGTAACTCCATGTTAATGTCTCGTTTGTAATCTGTGTCTAGAAATAGGCCATGGAAAATCGCGGAGGTAATTATAATTAAGGAAGTCCGATAGATCTAGCTGGTTGCTGGCTGTTCTGTTAAAAGCCTTTGAAAAGCTGGTTGGCGCCAAGCTGCCGACTCACCGGCTTCTGAGCGGTACAAACTACTGGCAGCTCGCTTTCCGTGGAGGAAAGGCCACTAAGAATGCCGCAAATGCAGTACAACAAATTGTCTGTGCAGCCGCGTGAAACAACGTAGTGGGTGCCTCGGAGGCTGACGGCAGCTGACGGTGGCGGCCGGCGCTGTCCTCTCAGGCAGTGGGGGCTGAGCGCTCACTGCCGAGGTAGCCGCCACGGCTGCGGCATCGTGCTAAGCGTCCTGGAAGACCGGCGCGAGTTAACCGAGCTATCAGTGACTCCAGCAAAGGCTGCACTTTCTTTCTTTTGCGAGCCTGCATTTGCACAGCCAGGGTCCGCCGTCTGATAACTTTCTGCGGACCTCAGTGCTCCACTCAGTGCACTCGGCCCCCGCCTCACCGCGGTGTCTGGCTGCGCAGCTGACGTCACGGGCAGCGTTGCCCGTGCACTGCCGCGTGGAGGTCTTTTGTCATTTTTTGTATAAGATACAGTTGTAATCACTTCTCGAAATTATAATACATCAAATTTACAAATATAAAATTATAAAATTTTTAACTTTTGAGAAGAGAGAAAATGCAAAGTAGGAATGATTGGTAGTTGTGGCCTCAACAACACTGGTGAGGAACGTGGTCTCAGATCGTGTCCTCGAGCCCGACTTCCCTGGGCAGTGCCTCCCATTATTAGTTTATCACATGAGATATTTCACAAAATGTCACGAGACCTGTCATCTGTGGCATAGCTGTTCTAATGTCTAAATGTAGTCCTGGGAAGATAGAAAAGACGATAGAAAGAAGCACAGAATGTGGCGAGGTATCCAGAAGTACTTACCCTCCAAGGTCAGCTTGATGGTATTACTTGCAGTAATAAACATCCACCAGTTTACCCATTGCTCACAAACCACATTGGAGAACGTAGTTCATGTTTTCCATTCAATTGATCACACAGCACCAAGCAAACTTTCCACAGCCAACAACTCCCACTTGTTCCACAGGGTGTAAACAAACCAAAGAGTGTGGCTAAGGCTAATGTTCAAAGATTTACCGTTTAGACGGAGCTTATCTTTGGTCAACAGTAGCATTCTAGAAAATTGCTAAAAATAAAGTGTGTGTCAAAAAGGACTTTGTAGCTTTGGAATGATACAGAAATATATTGAAATATCTTACAGAGTCGGTTGATGTGTTATTTAGTAGCAAAGAAGCTCAAGTTTCACATAAAAGTGTCATTTCGTTTCGATGTTACTACCATCTATGATGCGGGACACATCCCACTGGTAGTCAACCTCCCCTTCCCACATTGCGGCAAATCGGGCGAAACTTCAGCAACGGCAGCGTAGATTAAATTTTTCAGGTCGGCCGAATTGTTTGCTACGGGAGGAACATACGCGCGGTCTTTAATGAAACCACAGGACAGTTATTGCAGAGTTCGTTTCATGGTACCAGAACACACAGCGGGCACGCTCCACACCAGTGAAAGCAGCCATCTTAACTGTGCACAACGCTGGCGTTCCTGGTGGTGGAATGGGGCACTGATGGACTGAAGTACATGCAGGTTGTTAGCTGCATAATCATACACCTACCGATTCTATAAGTTATCTCAATACATTTCTATATCATTCTAAAGTTGCAAATTCCTTTTTGATTCGCCCTGTACATCTCTATTTGGATTACATTCATTATAATTAAAGTCACCTATTGGATTACCTGGCACAGAGAGAGTCTTGTAGAAGACTCTCTATAACTTTAAATGATGAAGTGTTCTGATTCGAAAACTTTATTTGCCGAAATCGCAATTGATCGTACAGTGATGACTAGTTTCGGCAAATTTGAACTGCAATTTTTTAAATATTCTTCCTTAATACTTATTAATTATAACCTAGACGTCTGAGCTTGTAACCCCACACCCTATATGAGTTGCAAATCATTGTCGCCACATCAGTAGTAGAGCTATAACAAGCCTACAGGGCTTCCACGGACATTTCTGTGTGAAGTTATTTATTATGACTACAGGTTACTGGTGATTTAATGTCTATGGCGAGCGTGGACTAGAGGTGGAAGATGGACGCTGATGATCTCATAGTATAGGATTATTGTCTGCAAATGTTGCCGCTCATTGTTGCTAATACACTGCCAGAAAAAAAAATTGGAGCTTTTGTAGGTTAATAGGTCACTCAAGATTTATTGTTGCAACACTGCATATGGAGTACATGAAGTGGTAACACATACAGACGATTAGCACACACGGTTGGACGAACCAGGCATCGACCCAACCTGAGACATCCATATTAGCAACTGGCGTAGCCACCACGGGCGGCAACACAAGCGCTGACTCTGTCATCGAGTCAGTAGTATGGGTGGCGAATACAGCCCTGGGATACGTGATGTCACTTAGTTGTGAAAGAGTCCTCGCTTGACACGTCGCACCTGTCACTTGTCGTCCCATCATAGCCCACACCTGCTGCACTGGAGAGGAGTCCAGAGATCGTACCAGCCAGGGAAGTTGCCACACGTCTTGCAGGGCACATTGAGCTCGATGAGCAGTATGTGGGCGAGCATTATCCTCTTGGAACAACACACCATCTTCCTGTTACAAGAAAAGCAAAAGAGCAGGTTTAACAACATTCTGCATGTCCTCTCCAGGAACGGCACAGTAAGGCCATTATGTTTCGGAAGAGTACACTCTTTGAGGTAGCACTCACCAGCTCTTCGTCATATGCACAAACCACCGTCACTTGGATGCAGGCAGTATCTGCTGCCGTCGCTGAAGACCAGGGCGCGCCATTCCTTCTTCCAGCTGAAAGAAGCCCTGGCGGCACCAGTCGATGCTGTGGTGTGGGTGGGAGAGGAGTTAGGAGTGTGGGTGCCCATAGTGTCATTGCTAATAGGTGGCTCGCAACAGTTTGTGTTGAGGTATCTGGTCTCACGAGCTCTGTTACCTGTGCTGTGGTAGCTGTACGCCCTGTCGCCGCTGCCCCTGGAATAAGACGATTCTGGCGGGCGTCAGGGCTGCGTGGGCGTGCAGGAGCTCGTCTGCGAATGCGAGAGTGATCACGTGACCACTGACAGCATCACAGAGTGGCGCAGCACGTGCAGCTTATGCCGCAGTTCTGTAAAAGGACGGCAATTTGACCCCTTCCAGATGTACGAATATATGAAATGGTTATGAATATGATCAGGGATAAATTGAGTTTTGTGAAAAGAATATAAGATTTTTGGTTGCTTGATATTACGAAACATCCTGGTCTGGTAAAAAAGCAAGAGATTGTCAACAGACAGTCAGGCAGAAATTATCTAGCTGACTAGTTAGATTCATGGCTGACTCTAGAGGAAACATTTGGACTCCATAACGAAAATGTCTGACCCTGATTTGTCGTATGAACATTGTAATGAAAATATTGGTTTTGATTTATGGAAGAGCATTAGTTTCACTTTTCCGTCTTTCATAGGTACTGAATTGGGTGTTCAGTAACTTTCATCAAGTGAACAGCGTCGATACAGTATTGCAAAGTTTAAAAGACGCGGCGGAACGGCATTTAAGTATGACTGATACTATCTTCCAGAAGGAAAGAAATGATAGCTGTTCAGATATTTAGTCTCAATAGAGGGTTTATAGGTGAATGCAGTGTTACTTTCACCTCATATCCCTACTGTATTAGTGAAGGAGCTGAGCTGTCCCACTGCCAGCTGCTGCGGTCTCCCAGTGGCAGAGCGGTCGGCGCCGGGGCGTCGCTCCGCCCCCGCACGGCGGCAGCAGAGGCCGGCGCTGCAGCTGGTGAGGCGCTGCGGCCGCCCCCGCCTGCCTCAGTCAGCACAGCACTGCAGCCGGAGCAGCCCCGCGTCGAACGGCGGCCTCTAGAGCTCTGTACACTGGCGTCAGTGTTGGGTTATTCGCGTGTGCAAACCGGAGTGACGTGAATAACACAGGCGGTGTACGCCGAAATGCTACATCCGCGTTGACGATTTGTTCACCTGATTGTTCCCTAAACTTGTGTCTCTGATCCTACTGGTGAGCGTAATACAGTACTACGCTCGCTAGAAGTGTTCTTTGATGGAAACTAATACCTACCATAGCGTGGTACACAGAATACGCTGGAGTATAGTGAACACGGCTGCTTGTTAAATCACTGACCCTGTATCAGTTGAATCAAAGAATAGCCGGTGCCCACTGTGATTTCTTGACAAGGCCAGTATTTGTAAGCTGTTCAGTTACAGACACGTTTGCTGGATGTTCGAGTACGATGTGGATGACTGATTTGATCATTTCTGACACAATACAACTTTCACTGCTCCAAGTTATTCGTTCTTTTGAGAATAAAAGTTGTTCTACAATGTGTTGAGCATTTTTTGCTTATAACACAGCTTCATTATATTTACTGTTAAATGGTAGACGTCTATTAGTACGTTTTTGACCCTGCCGGTTGCAAGCCCCGTCAATGCGATCGCGCGACATGTGTGGGTGAGATGTTTACACTGGCGGGTTTTATGCCAGATGTGAAGACACACTTCCGTTGTGGAAACTATTAAAAGCATACCGCATTGAAGTCCGGCAAAATTTTGACTTTCACTAAAACATCGCCGATCTTGGTGATACTGCGCTTTTTTTAAAGTGATTTCTCTCGTTTCTTCTTCAACAGTGGCTGTTTTGTGTGCCAAGGGAGAATACAGCCGTGTCTCACTAACATGTTTGGTGTAAATCTTTCCATTAGTGGGAAGCTACTATCGCAGGATCGCGATTTCTCGCCTCCAAGTCGTATCTGCGTAAGTGGAGCTTTGCGGATGTGCGCCAGGAATACTCCACGCTTTTACGTGTGCGTGTGTGTCTGGGAAGTGCGTCCTGTCCTCGCTGTGACAGCACGCAGTTAGCGGTCAGCGGGCAGCTAACATCCCGTTTGCGGTCTGAGCCGCTTCCAGTTTCCGCCAGCCCGGCTGTGGGCGTCACAACAACACAGGGCGAGGGAGGCCAGCGAGCGACACGTGCCGAGTCCACACAGTAGGGGGCCCGGCATACGGACTAACCCAAACTCACTGCAGTGGTGACACGTTACTGCAGGCGACTCTTGCCGGTAGGTCTATAACCAGTACAGAAAACGAAAAATATAATTCAGAATTTCCATCGTTGTGCAGGAGCAGTGAGTTTGAAGGTGCCGCACACTTTTGAATCGGCACCTTCCAAAACGTTGAATCCGTCGTCCTTGCCATGCCGCCACTGCGCCCTCTGCCATCTAGACTTAAACTATGGCCGGCCGGTGTGGCCGACCGGTTCTAGGCGCTTCAGTCTGGAACCGCGCGACTGCTACGGTCGCACGTTCGAATCCTGCCTCGAGCTTGGATGTGTGTGATGTCCTTAGATTAGTTAGCTTTAAGTAGTTCTATGTTCTGGGGGACTGATGACCTCAGATGTTAAGTCCCTTAGTGCTCAGAGCCATTTTTTGTACGAAGTAAAATATTCGACAATGTACAATAAAGTACTCCAATCCCTCCTCCACCGACACTGTTTGGCGGAAAGACCGTCGCCGCCGTGGGGTGGCGTGCGTGCCTCAGAGATGCACACAGCCGTACTGCAGATCCAACAACGTGGAAGGGGCGTCTATGCAGGAACCAGACCAACATATGGTTCCCGTAGAGGGGCAGCAGCCTATACAGAATAATGCTGAAGGTATGATGGGTAAATTCAGTTCTTAACGAAAAGTTACATAATCGAATGGATGAAACATATAGAAGGAATCGACTGACAGCAAACGTCTTCAAGTATCAAGGAATCGTTAATCAAGCAATGGAACAAAGTCTGCGGTAGTACAGAAAAAGCAAAGAAGCTAGACAGTGAATGGTTGGAGGTATCAGGAATTCTTTACGTCATTAGCTACAATTGAAAACATTACTTACAGATATTAGCATCCATAGCTTTAATGCTGATTCGCAGGGCAATTTGAGACACATTGTTTATGATATCCACTCCTGTACATTACGAACGACTGTGCAAAGAGTATTACTAAAATAATAGTCAAAGTTTTGCTTCGGGACAGAGATTTTCTTCGGTCAGTCCCCTACTATTCTACCTGTGTTCTTCAGAAGTACAGTGCAATGTTCTTTCGGACATGCATTCATATATGCACGCTTGCATGTCCGAAGAAACATTGCATCGTATTTCTGAACAACACAGGCACTTCAGCATCGCATTTATCCGCCGACACCGGGCAAGTGACTGTCAGTTAACATGTCTCCTGCCTCTGAGCACTATGGGACTTAACTTCTTAGGTCATCAGTCCCCTAGAACTTAGAACTACTTAAAACTAACTAACCTAAGCACATCACACACATCCATGCCCGAGGCAGGATTCGAACCTGCGACCGTAGCGATCGCGCGGTTCCAGGCTGGTGCGCCAACAACCGCTTGGCCACCACAGGCGGCAACATGTCTCCCCTGTACAGGAATATACACAACGTATGTACGAGTGCAGGGGTAGCAGACACGTGGTTGACGACATATGGAAATCAGGGTCTGGTCTTGAAGAAATGCAAGTGAAATTACGCTAATGCGCATGAATTTGTGCACCATCTCGCCACATAAGTCTTGTAATGTCAATTAGGTAGGTGGTAGAACACTTGCATTTTCTCCTGGGTTTGTTGGAGAGCTAAAGTTCTCATTTTCTTCAGTTCTTTCCCTGAGCGACCAGCTCGTACTTCGTGTTCGACTTTCTGCTGAACGTGAATGTGGCGTTCCACGTTCGTTCGTAAAACTAAAGGCAGGTGCACACTCTCAGATGAGAAGAGCAGACAGTAGAGCGCTGTATCATCTGCAGTTCGATAGAAACAAAACACAGTGACAAAGAAAGAAATAAAGAATTATTTAGCCATTGCGTGATAATGTAATGACAACAGGAGCGATGAAAACTTATACATTCCGCTGGGTTAGAGCAGTAACACGCGGTAGTGTTCTGTCTATACCAGTGGTACAGGCACCAGTGCCTGCCCCTGTGCATACACACACTCACACACACACATAGTCAGAAGGTTAAGAGCTGCAAAGACGACAAATTTGTTCTTATTGAGGTAGTGGATAAGTTGCAGAACATAGTCGATGAAGGAGAAGTTCCAAGTGAACCCCACTGTTATTGACAAGAAGATGTACTGGTTATGGAAACATTAGGAGCAGCTGGGTTCAGACATCCTGTCCATTCCCTCCAATGTGTTGACCATCCCACCTCAATCATGTGCAAACAGACACACTTTGACTCTAGCCATTCCAAGACACACGCCATTGTGTAAAACAGAGAACCGCTTTTCAAACTCGTAACTACAGCCTTAAGAAACCATCCTATCCAATTTACTAACTTATTAAAATACACAAGACTAACCCTAGACTGTACACTAATGTGAAAGCTGCGCATACACACTATACAAGGAAAGTGTACGACAGAAGAATACTTCTGTAGCTACTTACTGATCAAACATGAGAATTGCATCCTTCTACTGTACCCCACAACTTCAAACCTAGGAATTGACTTGTCTCATTTTCCAGAGCCTGGAGTGTCGCAGGTATGTTCTGTGACGCCCCCTGTGGACATCAAATGAATGACTACTGTCGATTGCCTAGCGCTGTAAGACGAGGCTCCAACCCTCTGCAGCTACATTTTCGTGATATTGACAGAGAACAGGCGAGTAGCGAATTACTATAGAATGCATCAGACGTAAATTAACGGTTAAGACGGAGGTGAACGTTGTTGGACACGAATACATTTTAACGAAAATCAGATCATCGTTAGCATCAGCCAACATGTGTCTGCATATGCCCACACATAACCTAGGGTTTCGTGAATTTAGTCTCTGCACGTGCCCTAACTGATACACAGATCACTGTCTGTTGCTTTTTCAGCAAAATAGTACTGAACATCCAAGTTTTCAAGGAGGCGGTGAGTTCTGCTCTCGAAGAAAAGGGGGAATGTTTAAAGTTTCAACTCCTCTTGGCGTCGAGACCATTCGAGTAGCGACATGGCCTCTCACTGCAGAAGAATGAGGGCAGAAATCAACAGTACCCGTGTTTCAGGGAAGGCCGCACTGTTTCCTGCAGTGGTTTGGCGAAACCACAAAAAACCTAAATCTGGGAAGATGGACCGTGATTTGATCGTTACCTCTGTACCACGGCTTTTCCTGTACATTTTTCGTTTCTGTTGGCGTTCCGTGTACGGTCACAGCGTGCTGATGTCAGGCACTCCAGCTGTACACATCACGTGGAACACGCACACAAATGCGCACAAAGTGAGTATCTGTCGAATAATGTTCAGAGAAATTTGTTGCCAAAGCATTCGTCTGCTGCATTCTATCGACAAATTGCGTAATTAGTCACACAGGAATTCGTGTTCCAATGCAACATAGTGTCCAGCGGGAGGTTGGAAATGTGATGTCATAAGATATAGATTCTTCTACGATATTTCTGCAGCCGTGGTCCAGGGGTAGTTCCGCATCGAGCGCCGGGTGGGAGGGTCGCCAGTTTACTGCCTCACCACAGTACGCGCATACATGGACAGCTTTCCCTCGGTGTTTTCGTGGCCTCGTGTGTAACACATCGTCTTGGCCAGAATCTAGCAACAGTTTACTTTGGGCTCTAAGAGTGATGTGACGGGTATACAATGTGAACACTAGTCCACTCCACACCCTTCGCAGAGTTATAGTAGGATCCATTCAGTGGAGATGGTAATAAAATACAACATTCTTTCCCATCTACAGTTTTGTGTGTACCGCATACATACATAATATAATGAGGAAGTAGCGATGTGCTTTCTCATCAGCTAAAGTGGCCACCTCTGATCTAATTGCTGGTGGAGGATATTTGTGTTGAAGTCCTCCTTGGAACAGTGTCGAAATTGGCGTTAGCTGATCTCGTTTCTACTGCCCACGAGACTGTTGCCACGCCTTGGCCAGGTGCAATGGAGCAACAAAGCGCATCCACCTGCTCCTGACTTTTCAGTTTCGTCTTAGTTGCAGGGTCGTGAAACTGTTGTTAGCAGACTGGCTGTGTCCGCAGTGCAACACGAGAGATGTCGTATACAGGACAGAGGGGAGTTGGGTACATCTACTCCTCACACAGCGCCCCCTGAAGAGAGTCTGTTGGTTGTTATATACTGTAGTGCTGACTCCTGCTCTACTGCTGGGATCGATGGTGCGAAAAAGGAAGCTGAGATAGCTGGTGTGTGTCCTAGCATCTTCCAGAAACATACAGGCGTGGGGAAGTCGTTGATATTTCTGGTGCTGCAATGATTAAACAACTGAGGCACCTCTAAATTTGTCTGTTCCGTTTAAGTCACCCTTTCCTACGACCTCTTACCGTCTGTTGCTCCCATTAAGCCGACTGGTGGCCAGGATGTCCTCCCTCTTTATCCAGATGTGATGCCTGACTCCTCTCATGTGTGCCGATCAGAATTGCAAGACAGAGCCTCTGGTTCAAATTGTTTTCAGATAATCTGGCTAATGTTCAAGAACAACCTACGTACCTGACAGCAGTCGCTCTATTGCCTCATAATCGCTATAAGCAACACATCTTCCTTGAGCGGGTGGCAACTTGTAAAAGGAAGAAAATGGGTCTGGGCCCGAAACTAGCTGTCAAGTGAATAAAAAAGTGAAATATCCCACAGTGGCTGGTTTTTCGTTGTACAGATATTTTGTTTCAACCAGTATGTTGCTAAAATCTTCCATGACTTCGAGACCACGTTGTTTTAACAGTACTCGCTCCTAATGACTTATCTAGTGTCATAAACTTAATATTATCAACCAAAGAAAATGAAAAGTAAGAGATGTATCGAGGGGATGGACGGACACAACCTCATGAATCCATGGACTCTGCATATCAGCAGGGGACTGTTCAAGATGATGGATGCTCTGCAATGGTGTGCGGCATGTGCACTTGGAGTGATATGGGACCTCTGATACGTCGAGATACGACTCTGAGAGGTGACATGTATGTAAGCATCCTGTCTGGTCACCTGCATCCACTCATGTCCATTGTGCATTCTGACGAACTTGGGAAATTCCAGCAGGACAATGCGACACCTCACACGTCCACAGAGTGGCTCTAGGAACACTCTTCTGAGTTTAAACACTTCCAATCGCCCCAAACTCCCAGACATGAACATTATTGAGCATATCTGGTATGCCTTTCAACGTGTTGTTCAAAAGAGATCGCCAGACCCTTGTACTATTACGGATTTATGGTCATCCCTGGACGATTCATTGTGTTATTTCCCCCAAAACTGATTCAGACATTAGTAGTTTTGCGGCGCTTCTACGAGCTCACGGTGACACTACACGATATTAGGGCTGTGTACCAGTTTCTTTGGTTCTTCAGTGTATAACGTAACAATTCAGAAATGTAATGGGGATGATACAGAAATTCACGACGTTTCAGTGTATAGCTATGCTGATATTGAACGACAGGAAGACCATGAACCTGAATGTGGATGTTCAAGGAGTGTACGCCGACCTACATATGAAGAAACGATCGCCATAATAAAATAAGGGAAACCAGAGGTCGCACGGAAATATATAAGCGATGTTTTTTCCACGCGCTATACTTGACTGAAATAACAGAGAATTTTGAAGGTGGTTCCATGAACCCTCTGACAGGCACTTAAATGGGATTTTCAGAGTATCCATGTAGATGTGGATGTAGATGTAGATGCTGACTTCTGCTGGAGACCTGATCAAGTCGGCATGACAGCGCGTATGGAGCAAAATCAGAAGGAGTGCTAGGACTGAGCATACGCAGAAGTAACAGAGGTGGTTGTGGAATTCAGACCGGAGTGGTAGGCAGTAGGATGAGGTTGTTTTCGTGAAATTCTCAAAAAAATGGTTCAAGTGGCTCTCAGCACTATGGGACAACATCTGAGGTCATCAGTCCCCTAGACTGAGAACTATTTAAACCTAACTAACCTAAGGACATCTCACACATCCATGCCCGAGGCAGGATTCGAACCTGCGACAGTAGCAGTCGCACGGTTCCAGACTGCAGCGCCTAGAACCTCTTGGCCACCACAGCTGGCCAAAAGTTATAGAAAAAACATTTTTTGGTTAATAATGACAGTCTTATGCTCTAGTGTTAGCCATGGCACTGATTGATAATTAATGTTGACGAAAAATCCACTGCAAGGTTTAAGCATTGCGTACGGTAGCTTTATTATTTTTGATAATAGAAATAGTTTCAGAACCTTTTTACGATAACTGTAGCAGAGGTGGATATGTTGTGCAGTCTACTGAGTTACAGTAACAAAACTGTTCATTTAATAAGAAGCAAGTTCCAGTATAATAATAATTAATCTCATTTCTTCGCAACATACAATTATCCAAAGTAAACCAGTGTCCAGAAAAAATAATTGGAGCGCGAAAACTCATGCAATGAATTTTGGCAATAATATCCCACATACTAGCAAAAGTACGGCAACTGACAAATCTGAGCCTGGGGTAGGGGGAGACACAGTAATACGGTGTGACCTCCAGAACTGGAACCTGGGGGAGGAAATCGACATAAAACTGCAGTCTCCGTATGTCCATCTGTGAGTCACTCGACATGAATTTCCAGCTGTTCCATCTCACATCATCCTCAAGCCGCGAGTTAACGTCATTCCATTCCAGTCTGGGCATCATACGTGAAATGCAATCAACAGGCAGGGGCAAATAAAAATGCCGCGGACGAATGGATACGATTGGAGGTGAATGTGACGCAGACACCACGTATATGCCGGCCACGTGATCCAGACCAGTGCAGAGCGCAGGGCCAGCTGTGTCAGTGCGAGTGGAGCAGTGCAAAAGAGGCGACGGTGCTCACAGAGGAGCAGCGGGTGTCCGTTGTGGAAAGTAACGTCACAAAAAGGCATTGGAATGGTGTGGTCAGTTGTTTATCGAGATGTTTAATTGTCTCAAAGTGCCAGCAAGAAACGCCACGCAACGTTCAGTCCAAAAATGGCCTCAGACAGTATCTGTCTTGAACAAGTCAAAAAACATTCTGAAACATGCCTGGACGACAGAAAATGTGAATGGAGCTCACCAGAAAATGCTATAATGTCCTATCAAATCAATCCGATGCCTGTTGCAAAAAACTGGAATGACACGTCGATCATGCTAACGAATATAGCTGGGCCTGCACATGCATCCCTACTGAGTGTCTGTTGTTCGTGCATTAAAACCAGCAGAGTTCCCTTAGTGCCTCCAGTTTTGTGATTGGCTTCTTTATGTCTGACGAAGTCTGGTTTCACCTGAGTGGTTATGTCAACTCACAGAATCACTGGTTCTGTGCAGCGGAGAATCCATATAATTTCCACAAAACAGAGCTGCATTATCACAACGATGGGGTTAGGTGTGCATTGTCTGCACACCACGTTATTGGCCCCATCTGCTTTCATCAGAGTCTGACTTCGGGGTATTACATTGCCAACATTTTGAAGTCATTTCTGGCAGCACTAACGTAGGAGGTAAACACCTACAGTTAGTTTCAACAGGATGGAGCAGCCGCCCATACAGCCAGCCAAATCTAGGAGTCATGTGTCTCAGTCTGACCACGACCGTACCTGGCCAGCCATTACACATGGTCTGTCACTGTGCAATCATTTTGTGTGGGGAGCTCTCATGTCTAGGGTGTGTCGCAACAACCCTCATAGCCTTCAAGGACTGCAGCAGAGCATTTGGGATGAGACTGCAGCAATCCCAGCGGTCCAGCTTCGATCCACATTCAGCAGCTGGCTAACCAGGACCCACAAGTGCCAAGAGGTGGACGGTGGTCACTCGCGACATCTGCTACAGACAGGTCAGTACTGTATTGCTTTCACCCTGCTGTGTTCCTTCGTACCCTGGAACTCTGTCCTCTGGGCCACTTTTATTTGCCCCACCATATAAACTGGCGAGCTATATTGAAGGCTAAATTCATCATCAAGTCTCATCATAAACACATTTATCCTCAGATCATTAGTTTGTAACTCGACAGCATTACATAGCTAGCAATTAAAGAGATGCAACATTGATGATGTGCCACGAAAATTTCTCTGGGCCACAAACTCCGTTACCGCATGGAACTAAGTTTCTGATGATGACGTTCTTATGTCGTATGTTCTCGAAATTCCTTCCATGTTAAATATGAACAAAAAGTTCAAGTTCGCAAGAAATATCTTCATCGTCGTTATCAAAAACAACAGATTACCACTGGGCTACCAGACAGGTGGTCGGTGGCGGCCCCACCGTATACATTGCCGAATGCCGCTTTCTCATGTTTTCATGTAAATAATTTGGCGAATTACTTTATAGTCTCCTAGGGGTAAGATAATGACCGTCATTCCGGTGAAAGCCAAAGCCCCACATTCTGATGTCTACAGCCTCTTACACAGCAGAAAATGTAAGACATGAATGGCGTGTCGCATCTTTTATTGAACAAAACATCCATGTCCGTCTTCCGAGAATTACCTGCTCCTTTCTCTTCATTTCTATTAAATATATTTTAGTTTTCTAACATTCTGTACTTCTTTCGAGTGTTTTTCTGTGGTTTGGTAAACAGTTTCATCATACACAGTGCCGAATACTCGTCACGGCGTAACCAGCGTCTGACAGGCATGTTGTTGTTGTTGTGGTCTTCAGTCCTGAGACTGGTTTGATGCAGCTCTCCATGCTACTCTATCCTGTGCAAGCTTTTTCATCTCCCAGTACCTACTGCAACCTACATCCTTCTGAATCTGCTTAGTGTATTCATCTCTTGGTCTGACAGGCATACGCAGACGTAAAAAGCACCTGCCGTAGAAAACTGCCGTGTCGCGGCACGCCTCACGCGGTTATACACGTCTGTGACGTCACGACATCAGCAGTTGTGACACGCTTATTAGGAGTTAGTCTGACCCAACACATCCAGGCTGGAGAGGTCGGCCGTACATTCCTTTCACTACATTAACGCCTTGTAAGTGTCCAGAATTATGAAGGGCAAATTCTACATTTCTTTTTGCCTCCTCAGCGGTATTGTGTTGCGTGGTTCTCGTGTTTGTCTGTCTTCTCTGTAGAACCAGTGGAGACAACTCAGTGCAGTCGCAGAGTGGCGCTGAGGCGGCCTGCGGCAGGGCACACACTTTCCACTCGTCGCCGCTGATTCTGCATAAAGCCTCGATGCAGCTGACATCAGTACCCCATTCCCACCCGCTTCCTTTCTTCTCCCTCCACCTCAACTTACATACAAAAATACATATTCCTCACACACTGTGAGTCGAACAACGACGAATACAATACTGAATTTTTTTGTTTTAGTCTTCAGTAGCAGTTTATTTATTTTGCTACTGGTTACGTTTACTTCCCAAGTAGATGTAACGTGTCAAATACAAAAATCTGACACAGTTACTTCGGAAGTGAGGGTCACGAATCCGTGCCAGAGGATGGCCTGGTAGTGTGTACCGCAACTGGTGGCTGGGAGGCAAAATAAACAAACTGTGGGTATAGACTAAAACCAACATTTTCAAAACAAAAATAAGAGCTCATTTTCACCTTCTTGTATCAGTCCACCTCAACATTATTTCACCTCGGTGTGAGGGCGGTTTCGTCGACCTGTTATAAGTAGTCACGTAATCGGTTTGATAGTTTATGCCTAACGGACCTGAAATCATCAACGTACAGTGAGTTTTCCTTAGTCACCAATGTATTTGTTTAATGTAACAGACTTGTCCGAGTCGGCTACACCAGCCTCTCGCGCACTTTGGTCCACCCTCCTACGTACTGCGCACTCGGCTGAGGTTCGGGTACTTTTTTTTTTTTTTTTTTTTTCCTTTATTGTGATTTCATTCCCCTGCCCCATATGGGTAGGGGAGGGCTGGCAGCGGCACAATTCGCCGTTCTTCAGCCGAGCGACATGACAACTAAAATAAGAAGAAAATGTTACATACATAAGGCGATAAAAAAGGGGAACATAAAACAGAGTAAAGGGAGAAAATGGAGGTAAAATTAGACTGACATGGAGACGTTCATGAGGGACAGTTAAAAAAGTCACCAGAAAGTTAAAAAACACAGTTGGCGATGCTTAAAACACAGAGAAGACACTGAATGGACATGCACAGGTTAAAAGACGGCCACAGTATTAAAAAAACTCCAGAACAACACACTTAGAACCCACTTGTAGCACACACGACGAAGAATAAAACTGCCAGGTGGGACCTGCCTGCGGAAAGGTTAGAGCGGATGGAAAAGGAGGGAGAGCAAGGGGCAGTAGGGGAAGCGGCGGGATGAAGATAATAGGGGTGTCAGCGGGTACATGAAGAGGCCAGGAGATACGTGTGGCGGGAGATGAAGAGGGAAGACAGGGCAGGAGGGAGTGCAGAGACACTGAAAGAGGGCACAAGAGAGGAAGGAAGTAGGAGGGGGAAGCCACTCAGGAGGAGGAAAGGGGAGGAGAGGGAGCCCTGAGGAGGAGGCAGGAAGATGGGGTTAGATTTGGTAGGAAGAGTAGATGTCAGGGCGAAGCCCATCATCTGGGAGGGGTAGACGGTGGAGATGGAGAGAGGGTGGGACACAATGGTAAAGGTGTGGCAACTGATTGGGGATGGAGAGGAAGGGAGACACCTGGGGGTGAGTGGGATCAAGGTGGCGGACAATACATAGTGTGCGGATGTGTTTAAGGAAAAGGAGAAGGTGGGGGAGGGGGATGAGGTCATAGAGGATGCTCGTGGGGGATGGAAGGCGGATGTGGATGGCGAGGCGGAGCGCAAGGCATTCGAGGATTTGGAGGGCTCTATAGAACCGGGGAGGGGCGGAAATCCAAGCTACACTGGCATAACAGGGGATGGGGCAGATCAAGGATTTCTAGGTGTGAAGGATGGTGAAAGGATGTAGACCCCACGTCCGGCCGGACAGGAGTTTCAGGAGGCGGTTGTGAGGTTTGTTTTGGATGGTAAGGAGATGGGGAGTCCAGGTGAGGTGGCGGTCGATTGTGAGGCCAAGGTATTTGAGGGTAGGAGTGAGGTGGATAGGACGGCCATAAATGGTGAGGTAGAAATCATGGAGGTGGAAGGAGTAGCTGGTGCGGCCTATGATCATCACCTGGGTCATGGAGGGATTGTATGGAGGAACCACTGGTTGCACCAAGTGGTGAATTGGTCAAGGTGGGTTTGGAGGGTATGTTGGGACTATTGAAGGGTAGGATAAAGGGCTAGGAAGGCGGTGTCATCAGCAAACTGGAGAAGTTGAACAGGTGGGAAAGGTTTGGGCATATCAGCAGTTTACAGGAGATAGAGAGGGGAAAGGATAGAACCTTGGGGCACGCCGGCAGAGGGATAGAAAGTACTGGAGTTGGAACTGTGGATAGTCACATAGGAGGGACGATGGGAGAGGAAGGAAGCAACGAGAAGGACGAAGTTGATGGGGAGAGCATACATCTGAAGAGGAGCCCGGAATGCCAGACATGGTCATAGGCGTTCTGGAGATCAAGGGAAACAAAGATAGCAGAGCAACGGGAGTTAATTTGGAGGGAATTGGTAAGGTTAAGGGCCTGGTTGTTGGCGGAGAAGGAAGGCCGGAAGCCACATTGGGTAAGGGGAAGGAGGTGGTATTGGTTAAGGTGGCGGTGAATACGGTGAGAGAGGATAGCCTTAAAGACCTTACTGAACATGGAGGTGAGGCAGATCGGACGATAGGAAGAGGTATCAGAGGGGGGTTTGTTAGGTTTAGGGAACAGCAGGACATGGGAAGTCTTCCAGAGGTCGGGGTAAAATCCAGTGGAGAAGAGGACATTGTAGAAGGTAGCAAGGACAGACAGGAAGGATGTGGGGGATTCCTTGAGGTGGCGGTAGATGACGCCATCATGACCAGTGGCGGTGTTGCGTTTGGAGCAGTCCCGGCGTTTTTTTGTTGTAAGGAGTTTCCAGATGTGTCGCTGTAATTGCCGGTGGCGGGTGAGAGTATCCCGGTCACGGGTGCGGAGGAAGGAGCGGTAGAGCTGTGCGGGTGGCCAAATCATCCGCTCTAACTGTCCAGATTGTTCTTCAAATCCGTAGCGAACAATTGTGTCCTGGTGACATGACGCACTGTTGTTTGGGAAGATAAAGTCAATGAATGGCTGCAAACGTTCACCAAATACCCGAGGATAACCATCTCTAGCCAATGATTGATTCAGCTGGGCCAGAGGACCCAGTCTGTTCCATGGAAGACCGCCCACACCAAGATGGAGCCACCATTTCTATTGGTGGACGGCCGAAATGCCACTCAGCTGCTCTGTTTCCATGTTCTTCTGCATACGCTATTACTTTCAGTTTATAGCCCACATCATATGAATTCTTTTTATTTTTTTCCATTAAGAAACTATGTGAACACCTGGCTAAAAATGATTCATAAGTTCGTGGCACCCTCCATCGGTAATGCTACAATTCAATATGGTATTAGCCCTTCCTTAGCCTTGATGACACCTCTTGCAGGCAGACGTTCAATCAGGTTCTGGAAAGTTTCTTGGGGAATGGCAGCCCATTCTTCACGGGGTGCTGCACTGAGGAGAGGTATCGATGTCGGTCGGCGAGGCCTGGCACGAAGTCGGGCTCCAAAACATCCCAAAGGTGTTCTGTATGAATTAGGTCAGGAATCTGTGCAGGCCTGTCCGTTACAGAGATGATTTTTTAGTCCAACCACTCCGCCAACGGCCGTGCATTATGAACAGGTGCTCGACCGTGTTGAAAGATGCGATCACCATCCCCGAATTACTCTTCAACATTGGGAAGCAAGAAGGTGCTTAAAAGATTAATGTAGGCCTGTGCTATGATAGTACCAGGCAAAAGAAGAAGACGTGCAAGCAAATTTCCTGGAAAATACGACCGCACCATAACACTACTACCTCCGAAATTTACTGTTGGCACTACACACGCCGGCCTATGACGTTCACCGGGCATACGCCATGCCCACTCCCTGCCATCGGATCGCCACATTCTGTACCGTGATACGTCATCCATACAGCGTGTTTCCACTGTTCAATCATCCAATGTTTACTTGACAGGATTCGTGGCAGAACAGTCTTCTCTTGATTGTAGTAAATCAGCTGGAGGACGTAGTCGAGAGTTGTTTCCCTGATTCTAAAATTTCAGATGCTACTCAACTGCGTTGAACTGAATGTTTCCAGATCGTAAACAATGTGATAGGAGAGAGCCATAACAAGGTAGAACAAAGTTCCAAGATAACTGAGACACACTAAATTCAGTGTTCTCACTGATGAGTCAACACACGTAGAATATGTTAAAACCTCGTGTTTCTGGTTTGATATTTTGATAAGGAGACAAATAAAACTGAAAGTAATTTTCGGAACCTTTGTGAAATTTTAAAGGATGGTAAATATGATAAGTTGCAACAAGTAAAAATCTTTATAATAATATAATGCTTCCATTTTCTGCGTACAACGTTTCTCAAAACAATATTATAAAATTTACCTTTGCTGATTGCAATTATATGATACGATCAAGAAACACTGGTGCTACTTGCTTAACTGAACAATGTCCTGGACTAATTATACTCAAATGCATATTTCATATTTTCACATATGTGTCAGTGAAGCTGGTAAATGACTTTCCAAACCTAGCTAGGAATATTCATAACCATTTTAAAACTAGTGTTAAGTGTCAGGATGTGCTACACACAGGCCTCCATACAGTATAGACGCACTTGCCTTTTAAGGACATGTTTATCCTTTACAGGCAAGTCACTGACGCAGGAACGCATATTTGCGTAACGAGATCATTGCGGATGTGCGCCAGGAATACTCCAGCTTCTTACGTGCGTGTGTGTGGGAAGAGCAGGCAAGAGTGCTGGCGTCATATCCCAGCTGTGACCGCAAGCGGCTAGCGGTTTGCGGTCAGCTGAAATCCTGTTTGTGCTCCAAACTGAGTCCCGGCTGCGACAGCGCGGCTGTGGGCGTTATAATGCAGGGTGTGGGAGGCCAGCGACACGGACCGGGACCGTACAGTTTGGAGCCCACCGTACGGGCCAACCCAAAATCACTACAACGGTGACACATGACTGCAGCTAACACTTACCAGTGCATTGATAAGCATTACAGACAATGTAAAATTAACTTCAGAATTTCCATCGTTATGCAAGAGCTGCGAATCGGAAGCCGCTGCACACTTAAGAATCAGCACCTCCCAAAACGTTGAATCCGTCGTCCTTGCCACGACGGCACTGCGTTACCTGCCCGCTAGACTTCTGGCCCTGACACCAACTCATTTCTTTTCCAGGGGTTATGTGAAATACCTATGTCGAAAACCATTACACAACACAAATAGCTCATTTCTGATGCGACAATTCATCCACAGACGCATCTAATTGTATGATACGAAATGTTCTCGCTTACATACTGTCTGTGTCGACAAGGGCTTCATACAAAATATCCCACATTGTCTGGTTTTTCGTTGTACTGATATTTTGTTTCAGTCAGTATGTTGCTATAAACGTCCTTAATTTAAGTCTTTTTGTCAGAGTCCTCCAGGAAGCTGAAGAATACCTCGCATCTAATGACTTAACTAGTGTCATAAACTTAGTATTATCAACCAAATAAAATGAAAGGTAAGAGTTGTATCGAGTGGATGGACGTGTACGGGTATAGAGGAAACCTCATGAATCCGAGGACTCTTCATGTCAGCAGGGGACTGTTCATGCTGGTGGAGGCTCTGTAATGGTGTTGGGTGTGTGCCGTTTTTGGCTGATATGGGACCCCTGATACGTCTAGATTCGACTCTGACAGGTGACACGTACATAAGGACCCTGTCTGATCACCTGCATCCATTCATGCCCATTGTGCATTCCGACGGATTTGGACAATTCCAGCAGGACAATGCGACACCCTATACGTCCACAGTTGCTACAGAGTGGCTCCAGGAACACTCATCTGAGTTTAAACGCCTCCGCTGGCCCCAAACTCTCAGACATGAACATTATTGAGCATTTGTGGTGTGCCTTGCAACGTGCTGTTCACAAGGGGTCGCCACCTCCTCGTACTCTTACGGATTTATGGACACCCCTGCAGGATTCATGGTGACATTTCCCCCCAGAACTAATTCAGACATTAGTCGCGTTGCGGCACTTCTGCGAGCTCGCCAGAGGCCTACATGATATTAGGCCGGTGTAGCAGTTTCTTTGGCTCTTCAGTTTATAATGTAACAATTCAGAATTGTAATAGGGATGATAAAGAAATACATGAGGTTTCAATGTATCGATATGCTGATTTTGAACGGCAGGAAGGACCTGAACTTGAAGGGGGATGTTCAAGCAGTATACGCCGACATAATATGAAGAAACGATCACCATAATAAAATAAGGGAAACCAGAGCTCGCACGGAAGTATATAGGTGTTTGTTTCTTCCATGCCCTATACAAGATTGGAATAACAGACAATTGTGAATGGGGTTCGATGAACCCTCTGACAGGCACTTAAATGTTATTTGCAGTCTATCCATGCAGATGCAGATCTAGACTTCTGCTGCTGAAGCTGGAGACCTGGTCAAGACGACTTGACCGCGGGCATGGAGCAAAATCAGAAGGACTGCTGGGACTGAGCACACGCAGAAGTAGCAGCGGTGGTTGTGGAATTAAAACGGGAGTGTTTAGAGGGACGAAGTTGTTTCCGTGAAATTCCATTCTGTAAATTTACGGAAACGGAATTCGATGCACGGTGTGCTACATTTATCTTGGATCTGTTGCACGTCTCGAGCAGGACCATCGACGAGAGATTAATGTGGGTACAATGGTATCTAATCAGTCACGTACAGCCGGTAAATATGGAAAAGAAATATCGTTGTTGCCAAGTGTCATTGACCATGCTTTATTATTCATTGATTGTTTCCTTAATGGTTCCCCTAAAACATGAGAGTGAAAAGTGAGGTTGTATGTCACTTCCAGGGGAACTGATGAACCTCAGAACAACTTGTGCCACTTATCACAGAATGGGACAGAAAGGTCGGTGTTCTTGTGGAACATCGTCTCCTACTCACCCAGCAGATGCTGGAGAACACTCTGGACACCTGCAGAGTTCAGTAATTCCTCAGACACAGGACGATCGTTTCATGTTAAAGTTCCCCAAGCCATGCGACTGAGAGTGTATCTGATTCGTCACTTCCGAGGGAACTGTGGTACGTATTGGAGAGTGACCCTGTGGTAAAATCGAATAAATGTCTTGTGCTGTTGAAAGGTCACGCGCAAAGCAGCACAGTACTACAGACTGGAGGAATCCAGCACAGTTTAGTTTTCCCTCACAGAACAGCATGGGTTATTTTAAGTTGCAGTTGGCCACAAAGGATATTTAGAAACTGACCCTTTAACCAGTAACACAGGACGTGAAGAACGTGTGTCTTCAGGAAGTTAGTCAGTACGCGCTGTCTTGCTGGAACAACACATCCCAGTAAAATTGAGCAAAAGGCAGCAGGCCAGGCTTGTTGTACCTTGCGAATTCTGTGATTCCCGACCAAACACCACTGGTTATTTTGGCTTGTGATTCTGTCAGCATGAAACGCCGATATATCAGTATGTCTGGGTCAGGTGAACTCCTTGCTGAACGTATCTGTGTAACACAATAACTAAGTAGATGGGTGTCGTCCCGTTCAAAGATTAAACCAGCTGGTTTTGTAGGAATGGAGTCGGAACAGGTCTGATGTATCCTGCTCTCTTCAGGATGTCCTGAACAAGCTTCATGCGTTACCTGTGGCTGCAACTAAACACGACATGCTACCTGGATTAGCTCTTAAATGTCACAACCAGGTTTGCTGAGATACTTCAGCACGACTGGAGCTATGAGTGAGGCACATTGTCGTGCTGGTAGATACCAGTGTTGCAGGGTCAGTGCAGGCTAACGCTTCTTATGTTCTCCACAATTCAGTGTCTGCTTAATAAACACCAAGCTTCGTTTGACCTTACGTTTCCGCACAGCATGATATATTAAAGTGGTCTTGCATGTCTTCAGGGTGGGGCATAATGAGCATTACGTCGGCTGTATCACTGCAACAGAGTATGGGAGATGAGGTAAAGCTGATAATGTACCGACGGCAGCAGAGCAGGCTGGATGCTCCTACTGACTTCCGTTTTACCTCAACAACCACGATATGTGACTGTCGGTTACAGATACACTCGGTAAGGTTCCTGCCGTCTCATCCACAATCAGTACGTATACATTTTATGTTAAGAGGTGCTGACTATTTGATTCCAAAGACTGATCTTTTACCTCTGTGCCATAAAATCTTAGAAAATTGTGGGAGGCAGAATCAGTTTCACACAGTATGTTAGTAAAAACGCGTCGTCTTGCTGAAAGTAAACGTGTTGCAGAATCTTCAGCGGAATCGACAGGATGTATACAGCACACTACTGTATCATTTCAACATTAGCCTGGTGCAAGTTCAGGTTGTGATTTCGCACAGCACAGTACTCAAATTTGGTCGGGTATGTCATCGCCAGCCGAAGTAATGAACACTTTTGAGAGCAGAGCGTGGAAAGCAGTGAGTACAGTCGCGGTGTCTTGCTGAAGCACACGTTCCAGCGACGACGTAGTGGATGAGGAAACAGAATGGGCTTTGTTTCATCCCGCACCATAAGGGTCCCTCAACAGACGATAAGGCTTGTGTTGGGTTACGTTTGCTTGTGGTGTCCCCTCTATGTTTTGTACATTGTCCAGGAAACTGAATAACCAGCGGAAGGTTGGAGCTGTGTGACATGTTCAGTGAGTGATCGAGCTGTTGGGAGAACACGTGCCACTTGTAACGCGACACCACAGTATGTATATAATCAGTACCATATGAAGTTACATACACGTGCGTGTTCTATAAATGTTTTCATTTTTCTCCATTTGGGTACTGTATGAATATAGTCGGTCGACTGTTTTTTGATATAATAGAATGAATTTGTAATGCATATCACTTAATTTTTATGGTTTCAGAGTATATATTACAATAACAAACATCGTAACAGCTTTTCTTGACGTTTTGGTTTGACGATTTGTGCCGAAATTGCCGAAAATGAATAATTTCGCGAGTTTTATTACAACCTGTAAATTTCGCACTTGGCTCCTGCACCACAATTCTGCACATTGGGTGTCAGTAGAAATTAATATCCCAGGGGACTATAATTGACGTGCATCTGCTCATGGAGGCGAGTACTGGCTGTATTTATTCCATGGCAGCGAAATTTGGTAGATATGCTAATGCATTAATGCGGAAACCACTCTTTTCATGCAATATGGGACAACAACTCAAGTCGTTGAATCCATGAAAGATCTGCTTAACGCTGCCTCCGGAATTCCGATTTTGCCCACCCGGTGCAAATCAGCTTTACATTGTTTGTGTGAGGCTAATATGTAAGCGTAAGATTGGAAATGTCAAACCACTGTCATCTCTATTAACATTTTATTTTCAACATGTTAACATCATTTATTACCTTATTAAAACAGTTGCTGTTAAAACAGTTCACTAACGACGCAATATGGACGTCACGTCAATCTAGACATACTTGAAAATGCGACAGAGCCGAAACAGTCTATCGTAAATAAAGATTACTGATTATAAGCAGCTATTCGGTGCATCTGCTCTAATAATCATGTCGTTATCAGACATTCATTATGCTGCTGGCCCTAAGGAAACTAAAAGCAAAACTTCTATCCTTCTTTCTAGCATTCACAGCACCAGAGCTGCACCTGATGGCCAAAACTAGAACTACTTTTTTTTTTTTTTTTTTGCCAGCGTAAATCATTTCTGTGTTAAGGCATTAGAATGTCTACCAACTTTCGTGACCATACGGTAATTACAGCCCACACTGGACCGCTACGAGTAATTACACTGTAATTATAATCTCGCTTTACGTTCGTACAGACTATCAGACCAACTGTGTGTCTGGACTGAAGAGCTTCTAGCAAACAGAACACAACATGACACTCTAAACGCAGAGAAATCATCAGACATTAAAGTAATTTCGAGTATGGTACAAAAGAGTGCTAAATAACTTATTTTTTATCACATAAACGACCTAGTAGATAACGTCAGAATTTCCATGAGATTTCCAAGGGTGATGCTCTTGTATACAGAGAAGTCGCGAATTCAAACAATTACTGCGAAATGCTGGAAGACCTGGAGAGGATCGACGTCTGTTGCAGGGAGTGGCAGCTGACGCTCAACATAAACGAATGTAGTGTACTGTTAATACGTAAACAGAAAGACTCTTTACTGTATGACGACATGAGCACGAAACAATCACCGGAAGCAGTTATTTCCGAAATATATGTAAGAGTTATGTTTGTGGATTGATTTGAAGTGGAACATCACACAAAACAGTTTTCGGGTGAGGGAGACGCCAGAGTGTGACTCGCTGGAAGCCAACGTACTGTTTCCTCCTACATACATCTCGCGAAAACACCACGAAGATAAAAGTAGAGAGATCTTAGCACAGAAGGAGGGTAACTAGTGGTCGCTCTTCCTGCGAACCATACACGGCTGGAACAGAAAAGGGGGAGGTGACAGCGTTGCGCTAAATACCCTCCGCCACACAGCGCAAGCCGTCTTCTGCAGTATAGATGTAGATGTAGTTGTAGATGTCACCACATGTTGCTAACCTTACTAATTTTTCCTGAATACGCAAATCAATTATGTCTAAGACTGAAGGTCTAATTAGTACTTTAAAATACACCATGCCCAGTTTCTTGATACTTAAATAAATAAGGCGATAACTAGCGCTATTACCTGAACTATTCCTTGTTTCTGCCACAGAAAATTTATATCGATTGCATCCCCCAGGTTGCAGTTCTAAAGGTCGTACTTTACTACTGTCTCTAGCCCCCTCTCCACAGCCCTACCGAGCGGGGTGGCGCAATGGACTCGCATTCGGGAGGACGACGGTTCAATCCCGCGTCCGGCCATCCTGATTTAGGTTTTCCGTGATTTCGCTAAATCACTCCAGGCAAATGCCAGGATGGTTCCTCTGAAAGGGCACGGCCGACTTCCTTCCCAATCCTTCCCTAATCCGATGAGACCGATGACCACGCTGTCTGGTCTCCTTCCCAAAACCAACCAACCAACCAACCACAGCCCTGGATATATTACTTGCCATTAGCATCACGCCGTATCTGTGCTCACTTTTAATGTACCACAGAAACCTACACTTTTAATAATGACAATTATAATAAAATACGCTAACTGACAAAAAACATTAAATGTCGAGAAGGGGAGGAGAAAACGAATTGAAACTTCAGCGGTATAGGGAGATAAACGGTGTAACTTCCGTAATTGCAAGATCGAGTCAAATTTACAGAGATGTGGGCATATGAGCCCAGTTATCAGTGTGGCGTTCCACCGCCTCTGCTGGGATGGGTGTCATGGAGTCGCTCTGTCCCCACCTGGGGCCAGCAGGTGCACAGCTGCTGATACTGACACTGGGACGAAGCCCCACACACATTCCGTCGGGGTCAGGGAATACTTCAACACGACACTGCCAGTTCAGAGGGACACTTGCAACATGTGGGCGAGCGTTGTCCTGTTGGAAAACAGCACCACAATATTGTCACACAAAAGGTCACGCATGAGGACGCAAGTTCTTTCCATTCAATAAGTAAACAAAAGTAAAATTTGTTTCATTTCCTTTATCCAATAGCAGTACTGCCCTTGATCTGATAGTAAAATTAAAAAAAAAACTAATAATATTCACTCTCACCTTTAAAGTTATATCAGACTCTTGCAACGAATATTGTCAATAATCTCGCACACAATAGGAAAAGTACGGCAAGTAACATATCTGTGGCTGGGATGGGGGGAGACAGAGTAATACGGTGTGACTTCCAGAACTGGAACCTGGGGGAAGAAATCGACATAAAATTGCGGTCTTCATATGTCCTTCTCTCAATCACTGGCCGTGAATTTCCAGCTGTTCCATCTCACTTCATCCTCAAGCCGCTAGTTAACGTCATTTGCATTCCAGTCTGCGCATCATACGTGAAATGCTAGCAGGTGCAGTAATATACAGGCAGGGGCAAATTAAAATAGCAAGGACAAATGGATACGATTGGACGTGAATGTGTAAACATAAAAACACCCACAATATTTCGGGATTGCAGCCGGATCTCATCGACTTCTTTCCACGATATTTCGGCTGACAACCTTACAGCAATCTTCAGGCGAGTGTTTGACACTGTGTCAAACACTCGACTGAAGATGGCTGTAAGGTTGTCAGCCGAAATATCGTGGAAAGAAGTCGAAGAGATCCGGCTGCAATCCCGAAATCTTGTGGAACATTCGATACGCCGGAAAAACTTCAAGAGTCACATAACAACACCCTGTGACGTATATGCCAGCCATGTGATCCAGACCAGTTAAGAGCGCAGTGCGAGCTGGGTCAGTGCGAGTGGAGCAGTGCAGAAGAGACGACGGTGCTCACAGAAGAGCAGCTGGTGTCCGTTGTGGAAAGTTACGTGACAAAAAAGGCGGTGGAATGGTGTGGTCAGTTGTTTGTCGAGAATTTCAATAGTGTCAAAGCGCCAGCAAGAAACGCCACGCTAAGCGTAGTCCCAAAATGGCGTCAGACAGTATCAAAAACATTCTGAAACATGCCCGGACACCTGGAAATGTGATTTTAATGCACCAGAAAATACTTTAATGTTCTACCAAATTAATCCGGCGTCTGTTGCAAGAGACTGGAATGACACATCGATCATGCAGACGAATATTCTACCTGTCTTGGCACACGCATCCTTACTGAGTATCTGTTTCTCGCGCATGATAACCAGCACTCGTTCCTTAGTGCCTCCAGTTTTGTGACTGGATGAGATAACAATGAACGGCTTGGACATGGATCCGTTCTTTATGTATGACGAAGCCGAGTTTCACTCGAGTGGTTATGTCAACTCACAGAATCACAGGTTCTGGGCAGCAGAGAATCCGCACAATGTCCACAAAACACAGCTGCATTATCACAACGATGGGGCTAGGTGTGCAGTGTCTGCACGCCACGTTATTGCCCCATCTGCTTTCATCAGGGTGTCACTTCGGGGCGTTACATTGCCAACATTTTGAAATCATTTCAGGCAGCACTAACGGAGGAGGTAAATACATACAGTTAGTTTCAACAGGATGGAGCAGCTGCCCATACAGCCATCCAGCTCTAGGAGTCACGTGTGAAAGAGTTGTTAGCGGAGGCCAGCCATTTCACCTGATCTGTCACTGTGCAGTCATTTTGTGTGGGGAGCCCTCAAGTCTAGGGTGTGTCGCAACAACCCTCGTAGCCTTCAATGACTGCAGCACAGCGTTTGGAATGATACTGTAGCAATCCCAGAGGTCCAGCTCCGGTCCACTTTCAGCAACTGAATGACCAGGACAAACAAGTGCCAAGAGGTGGACGGTGGTCACTCGTGGTATCTGCCACAGTCTGGTTAGTGCTGTATTTCCTTTCCCCTGCTGTGTTTCTTTTTAGCCTGGAACTCCGTTCTGTGGACCACTTTTATTTGCCCCACCATATAAGCTGCTGAACTATCCCGAAGGCTAAATTCTTCATCAAGTCTCATCGTAACCACATTTATCCTCAGATCACTAGTTTCTAGCTCGACAGCATGACATACCTAACAATTAAAGTGATGGAAAGTTGATGATGTGCCACGAAAACTGCTCTGGGCCTCAAACTCCGTTACAACGTGCAACGAAGTTCCTGAGGATGACGTTCTTGTGTCATACGTTCTCGAATTCTGTCCATGTTAATTTAAGAAAAAAAAAAGTTCCAGTTCACAAGAAATATCTCCATCGTCGTTTTCAGAAACAACTGACTACTATTGTGCTACCAGACAATGGGTCGGTGGCTGCCCCACCCTGTAGATTGCCGACCTATCTCGAATGCTGTTTCCACAAGTTGTGATGTTAATAATTTGGCTCAAAAATGGTTTAAATAACTCTGAGCATTATGGGACTTAACATCTGAGGTCCCCTACAACTTATAACTACTTAAACCTTACTAACCTAAAGACATCACACACATTCTTCCCCGAGGCAGAATTCGAACCTGCGACCGTAGCGGTCACGCGGTTTCAGACTTAAGCGCCTAGAACCGGTCGGCCAAAGAGGCCGGCAATAATTTGGCAAATTCCTTTATCGTCTCCTAGGGATAAGATAATAACCGTCATTCTGGTGAAAGTTATTGCTCTACATTCTGATGTCTACAGCCTCTTACACCGCACAGAATGTGAGACATGAATGGTGTGTCGCATTTATTATTATGTAGAACATCTACGTCCGTCTTCTGAGAGTTATCTTTTTCTTTCTCTTCATCTGTATTAAATATATTTTAGTTTTGTAACGTTCTTTACTTTTTCCTAGTGTATTTCTGTGGTTTTGCAAACAGCTGCATCATACACATATTTTTATATTCAGAGGAGAAAGTTGGTGACTGAAATTTTGTGAGAAGAGCTCGCCATAAGAAAAATCATCTTTCTACAAATTACTGACATCCCAACTCGTAGATCATATCCATGACACTCTCCACTATTTTTCGACAGTACAACACTAACTGCCCTTCATTGAACTTTTACGATGTCTTCCACCAACTCAGTCAGCAGATGGGCCCATACCGCAGAGCAAAATTTCAGGAGATATCAAGGAAGGATGTAAAACTCCCGTCATGGTGGGACGTTAAACTCCCCCAACCTGAGGCGAAAGCAAAGGTTGCTTGATGGAGGGGAAGCTGCGTTACGAGAGGCACACCTATTGTTTCTCCTGAGTTGAGCGCGGCAGTTGGGCGAGGGTATGAGCGTAAGTCTAACGACGATTCCGGAACCCTGCCGCCTGGCTGCTGCCGTTCCTCTCGTCCTGGACGACGTTAAGAGTCTCCCAACCCAAGGCGAAAGCAAAGGATCCATGGCACAGGGGGAGCGGCGCAAAAGGGACACAACATCTGTCATTTCTGGGTTCTGGGCTGAGTGGCAGTGTAGGGCTGGTGCGGCACGTTTCTGGCCTTGGCTGCGGCGTGCTGCGCCCGCCCGGCGCTGCTGCTCCCCCGAACACAGGGACATGCCACCATCCGTGTCTCTGCTGATGGTGGCCTGGTTTGCTGTCGTGGAACCTTACCCCAAGTCGGCAAGTGTGCCTCGCCACTCCTCTGTCCCCAGGCGTCTTCTGCCAAGCCCACGGGGTGGTAACACAGCCAGGGTTAGGCTAAATGGGTCCACACCCCCGAGCGATCAGCCCACCACCTGAGTAGGAGTGGGTCGTTGGCCGCAAGGTGGAAGCTCAGGCCAGTAGGGGTCGAAGGGCGAGTGGTGCATCCGCCTCTACAGACTGCGGGCTGTACTTGCCGATGCAGGACGAGTGAAATCGGCGGTGACCAAGTACTGAAGGGACAAGTGCGCTGGTAACAAGGCATTGAACCCGGCAGCTGAGGGGTCCTCGGTCTATGGGCGAGGCCGGCGGTGGAGCTGCAGTTTAGTCCCCCCCGCCCATGCCAGAGGAGTCAGTCCAGGTTAAGAGAAGTGGTTCCCAATCTTTTTCGCTTGCCAAAAATGATGGATACTGAAGAGACAAGCGATTCTGGTGCGCCCATAAGATGGCCTGGGTGAGGCGATGGAGGATAGCATCACGGATAGGCATACAAAGATAACTCAGTTCATAGATCAAAATATTAAAAACGTAAAATTAGTCAGGACGCAGTCTGGGCAATCAAAAATGAGCTGGTGGCATGGGCAATTGTCAATGCCATTTAGAAGGCAGATTTGAGGAGCTAGAAGAGGAAAATGAAAGACTAAAAAGCAACCAGTCAAAATATGGTCTGGCGTGGTTGCACAAGCAGGACCAAAGGCCCAGTTAATGGAGGACACCATGGTCAAGGTCTGCAAATGGCCAGACACGGCAGTCTTTTTAAGACCAATGCCTGGCCAAGATGTCTAGAAAGTTCAGGAGATATTTGCCACTACAGTAAATCTGGTCAGAGAAAAAATTAAAATTAATAGAGTTAAGGCAACTAAAAATGTAATCATAGTTGATGTTGATACAGAGGGTGATAATAACAAGTTATTAGCTGACATGGGCATAAATATCTTTATGAAAGATTTCAAGCTAAGATTGAGGACAGGACCTAGGGACCGAGATGTAGTCCATCATGTCACGGAGGCCTCAGGGGCCCTGTGGAAGAAACTGACAGCTCTGGAAAAGGATTAGGTAGGGTTCCATGCCATACACGTCAAACATTACCTCTTGGTATACCTCGTGGTACCTCATTGCCTCAATTGCGGAGACATAGATCATATACACAAATACTGTAGTAGGAAGCCTGCATGCTCAAAGTCAAAGCTGAGGACCACTTAAGAAAAAACTGCAATAAAGCAGGCGTCTGTATACCATTCATGCATAGGGGCAAAAAGATATGTGGTGCGATTGGTAGAAATTGCCAACATATAAAATGTTGGAACAGCACCTAATTTCCAGAATAGATTATGGCTGATGGTGTCACTGAGACCAGGAGAGCCAAAAAAAGAAAGTCTCTCAGGCTCCTATTGGTTTCTCCTCGTCCCTCATCTGGGGGCCTACTCAAACTGATGATGCGAAAGATATGTTGGGCGACCAGTGGCAGTGGGCTGACCAGTCATAATCCAACGCAGCCCAGTATTAGACAACAGCCCACATGCTAGTACAATAAACAGTGTCATGTCCATACAATAAGGTATTTCACAACAAATACTACAGGAAAGCACTGCTACCAGCACGATGCAGCTGCAGGCAGCACAAAGAGCTATGGGAGCAGACCCAAGAAGAGTGTACCCAAACTTAGAGCTTGACATGCACGGCGTGTGCATAGGGTACAAGTATGGTAGAAAGGTCATCCTCTCAGCAGTGGAGTCTATGGACAGGATACAACTCAAGTCGATGAATCTCCCCATTGACTTCAGAGCCCTGCGTGACCTCATTGAAAAGGTTTTTGAAAGACGAGATGAGAGATTTGATTTGGAGGAAATTTAAATACAGTGTGTCCTAGCAAACGGACACATTGCGTTAGATTGGGAAAAGATCTGACCTGATTGTAACGTACATACTTACTTTCCATAATGTCAAGTGAAATAATGATTGGACAGATAAACACACGCAATAGCCGCTAGGTCATTCAGGAAGTGCCAAGGGCAGTGGAGGCTGGATATAATATGTTTGTAGGAGCCATACTCCCAAGCTGGACAAATCTCCTTTATGGCTGCCACTTGGCACGTAATGTACACTGGGGAGGAGCCAAAAGCAGCTATAATTGTAGCAAATAAGGCGTTACGAGTTGCTACCATAGCACAATTATCAAATAGCCACTGCAACATCGTGGAATTTCAATCACCTGTAGGACTAGTGTACATCATTAACATGTACTTCCAATATAGAGGTAATTTTGATGACTTCTTGAATCATCTCACTCGAGTCACCACGGCATAGCAGGGCAAAAGATTATTGTAACAGCCGATATGAATGCCAATGAATGGTAGAGCGGCACTAGAAATGCAAATGGGGGGAAGGCTGAAGAGTTAATCATGGCCTCCCAACTCGTTGTGGCAAACAGACCAGGGAATCCCCACACCTACAGAGGTGGAGGTGGATTTGGAAAAAAACATAAATGTCATCCTGTCAACACCCAGTGCCATCAGTAACATCGAACTGGAGAGTCCTAGATAAAGTCACAACAAGTGACCATAATCTGATTGTGTTTAGCCTTAGTGACGAGTAGTGCCACTGGGACCTGGGGTGGGAGATCCAATACAACATCAATAAGACATGTTGATAATGCCTAGCTCTGGAGTGTGACATTCATGCGTTGCCTGAGGGTGATGTAGACGTTGATAGGTATGCTGAAAAGATGGTGGGGTCTGTAGTTAGAGCGGTGAAAGCTGCTGTACCACCCAGGAGGAGAGCCATTGCGGCCTCCCCATCACCATGGACTGCCAAACTACAACGTATGCACCAGTCTGTTAGACAGGCAAGGAAGTATTACCAGCGAAGTGTCGTCTGGCAAGAAAAACAGTTCTGGCTACAGCGGTACAGGGCAGCCAAAGAGGTCTTCCAGAAAGAACTGAGGAGGTTAGGGTTAAAAGCCAGGAAAGATATGTGCTGCACCAAATGACCACTGCCCCTTGGGGAGTGCCCTATAAGTTGATCAGTGAAAAAAAATAAGATCTCTCAAGGTTCTCTCGACAATTAGAGATGGCGGCCAAATGACAGCGTCCTGACAGGAGTCTGCCGAGGTCCTCCTACAGATTCTGTTACCAGATGATGAGGAGAATGAGGACAACGAGATTCAGTGCCAGATCTGTAGGGAACATCATGTAGAGTAGAGCAACACCATGGTGTACCCCTTTCAGAAGGAAGAAGAGGCAGTACATATTAAATCCTTCAGAAGGGGGAAGGCTCCAAAGCCAGATGGCATAGTAGCAGAGGTTGTACAATTACTCGCCCCTCAGCTAATAGGACCTCTGACAGGGCTCTTCATTGAATGCCTAAGGCTTCGTAAATTTCCGAAAATTGGGAAAAGGGCAAATTTGGTAATTATAAGGAAAGGAAAAGATAAGGACCATAAGGAAGCCAATTCCTACAGGCCGATATGTCTCCTAGATATCCTGGGGAAATCAATAGAGAAGTTTTTGGCTGACAGTCTGGCGATAAACAGGATGCTGCGCGGGATGAGTGACAGGCAGTTTAGCTTTTGGCTGGGGCAATCAGTGTCTGACGCAACTGCCCTGGTGGCTGAAGTCTGCAGCTCAGCCCCACGCAAGTATGTGGTAGGCATCATGGTGGACATCAGTGGCACCTTCAACAACCTGTGGTGGCCCTCGCTCTTCTCCCCCTTGTGTGAGAAGGAGTGCTCAGGGCCCCGCTGTGGCTGTCTGAGGAGCTGTTACGAGGACAGGGAGGTTTGGTTATCATCACCCAGCGGGAAAATAAGTAAAACCATCACAAAGGGTTCTGGGGACACTCTCTTGGAATGTAAATATAGAACCTCTGCTAGAGAAATTATATCTCAGCTAGGACGTACTAGACGTGACAGCCTACGCAGATGACCTCCTGCTGGTTGGTGGCCATAGCCATGAAGACCTAGAACCGAAAGTGGAAAAAACAATAACATCACTTTCAGAATGGTGCCACGAAGCGAAAATAAGGATTGTACCACACAGTTCCACGTATCTATTGCTGAAAGGTAGCCTGATAAGAAATCCAACCGTTAGAATGACAGAATCACCAGTTCTTCGGCGCATCGAGGCCAGATATCTAGGGGTTGTAATTGATCAAAAGTGGAATTATACATCAGATATAGACACCATATCTCAATGAGCCCTACAAGTTTTAAACAATCTCATCAACATAGGTCATAAAAGATTCCATCTGAAACCCAGTCTATTACAATAGTATTTCAACATAAATAGTAGGATACGGGTGTGGGGTCTGGGCACAGAGGGTCACGAGGCCTGCCATGACCGCGAGAAGGCTGCAGAGGAATATGCTGTTACGCTCTGTTGGGGCATATCGAACTCCTCCTGGGGAGGGGGGGGAGGGGCGTTGTTGGTGTTAATGGGGCTGTATCCATTAGACATCAATATACAGGAGCAGCCAGCATGGTACTGGATAAAGAAACGAAAGATCAAAAAGACCAGGGAAATCACGGGGGTACAGTTAGGTGACAAGTTTGCTATCAGAGGAAGGGGGGAGGAGCTATGGCAGGAATCATCGGAAAATAAAGAAACGGGGAGAAGGGTATTTCAACTGCTCCCTAGTAACAAGGAAAGATTAGAGAGGGGTTACTTTTAGCCAAGTAGAGGGCTGCTGCACTTTCTTACAGGGCATGGGCCATATCCGATATAGTTACGTCGATTTAGTAGACGGGCTCCACCCGCGTGTGACTGTGGTGTTCGTCGGGACGGCACACCTGAACATATCATCTATGACTGTCCAACATATGACCACGTAGCGTATGATTTAAGACAACACCTACCGAACAGAGACATCTTCTCCATAATACGACGAGCTGACACCTATCATATCCTAAATAGTTTGGCAAACGAACTATCACGCAAGATTATGAGGGAATTTATTAGGGGCCAAAATAGTCAATAAACAAACCAACAAAGGCTGAGGGGCACCTACCCAATACCGCCGGACGCGGAATGGCCGCGCTCCAGGATCAGGCAGGCAGGTGTATCAAATCTCATCAACAGTAACAGCACTTCCAATTTGACACTGGATATTAGAAATATAAGTTAGAATGTAGATGAACTAACAATACTAACAAGATTAGGGACTCCAGCGAAACGCAGTCTTTGGTTCCTTTTCCGACAACATTTTCTGTAACATCGTTCAAATTCGAATAGTTCGTAACTGTAATTCCTAGGTATTTAGTTGAACTGACAGTTTTTATATTTGTGTGATTTATTACGTATCCGGTACGTGAAGGATTTCTTTTCGTATTCATGTGCATGACCTACCTCTGTGAATTGTTTGGAGTCATTTATCACTTTTGGCTAAATAAATTGGCATTTGGCGATTGGTTGTGATCTTATGCCAACTTCACTAGAGGATTAACGGCAGAATAATGTGCAAACACTCTGACAAAGCTGTTCAAATTGTCTCCTAAATCGTTTATACAGATTAGGGACAGCAGACGGTTTATAACCTTTCCCTTTCGTACCCCTAATGCCATTTCTGTTTTACTCGATGACTTTCCGTCAGTTAGTACGCCCAGTGACCCTTCCGCCAGGAAATGACGGATCCAGTCGCACAACTAGGACAAAATTCAATGGGTTTGCAAAATGATTACAAGCCGTTTCTGAGAAATGGTATCAAAAGCCTTCTGGAAATCAAGAAAAGAACGAGTTCAAAGTCCGTTGTCGATAGCACTCGCTACTATGAAAGCTAGGTGCGCCTCAGAAGAACGATATTTACTGAATCGCTGGTGAGTGTGTCTCAATAGACCGTTTTCTTCGAGACAATTCATAATGATCGAACCCAGTGTATGTTCCAAATCTTACTGCAGATCGATGTTACTTGTAGGACAATAATTCAGGGAATTACTCCTGTTTGCTTTCGTGACTGTTGGTGTGACGTGTCGAAGTTTCCATTCATTAGGGGCTGATATTTTGTCGAGTTAGTGGTTGTAGATGATTTCTAAATATATACCACCATACTCGTATGGGGACGTGACTGGTATACAATTTCGGCCGGAAAAGTTGCCTTTATTAAGTGGTTTAAGTTGCTCCTCTACATCGACGATATCTACTTCTAACTTACTCAAGTCGGCTGCTGTTATTGACCGAATTTTTTAATATTTACCGCATTTCGTGACTCCGCTTTAGCGGCACTTTGATCAGTAACATAACCACTGTCATTACACTGAGATGGCACTGATTGTGTCTTGCCTCTGATGTACTTTACATACGACCAGAATCTCTTTGGGTTTTTCTACCAGATGTGTAGGCAAAGCTCCGTTGTGGAAACTATTAAAAGCATCTCGCATTAAAGTCCGCGCCAAATTTTGAGTTTATATAACACATTGCCAATCTTGGTGATATTCCGTTGTTTTAAGTTTCCCATGCTTTTTTCCTATCTTCTTGAATATTGACCTGTTCTGTGCGCAATAGGAGATTAGTACCGTCGCTTATTAATGTATTTGGTATAAATCTCTCGATCTGCGGGAAGCTACTAACGCAGGATCGCGATTGCTCGCCTCCAAGTCGTATTTGCGTAAGTGGACCATTGCGGGTGTGCGCCAGGAATACTCGACGCGTTTACGTGTGTGTGTGTGTGTGTGTGTGTGTGTGTGTGTGTGTGTGTGTGTGGGAAGTGCGTCATGTCTTCACTGCGATTGCATGCGGTTAGCGGCCAGCGGGCAGTTAACATCCCGTTTGTGGTCTGAGCCGCTTCGCGCTTCCGACAGCCCGGCTGTGGGCGTCACAACAACACAGGGCGAGGGGGGCCAGCGAGGGACACGGGCCGAGTCCACACAGTAGAGGGCCGGCGTACGGACAAACACAAAATCACTGCAGTGGTGACACGTTACTGCAGGCGACTTTTGCCGGTACGTCGATAAGCAGTACAGAAAACGAAAAATAAAATTCAGAATTTCCATCGTTGTGCAAGAGCACCGGATCGAAAACCGGTGCACGCTTTTGAATCAGCAGCCCCCAATACGTTGAATCCGTCATCCTTGCCATGGCGGCACTGCGTTCTCTGCCACCTAGACCTCTGGGCCTGACACCCAAGGATTTCTTTTCGTGGGGTTATGCGAAATGCCTTGTGTATATGCCACATTTGCCGAAAACTATTCGCCCATTTCTGAAGCGTCGGTTACTCCACATACGCATCTAAATGTATGGCGTGACATGGTATGTCTCTTATATGTTGCACGTGTCATCATGGCCTTCATGCAAACAATCTAAAATAAATTTGCTGTGTTTCGAATAGCCACACCTATTGGTACCCGCTTCATTAAGTTTTAACTGTACATCTACAAATACATATGCATAATTCAACAAATTTATATAACAACAAAATGCCAAAGAATAAGGGGAATATTAGTGGGATTAAGTAGACATATAGATATCAGAGTAGCAAATCTTACCTGGAGATTATCAGTGCAAGGGAGAGCCAGAGAAACTGTCGTACCCCCATGTCATTTGTGCACTAAGTAAAATATTCGACGTTGTAAACTAAATTAGTACAATCCCGCCTCCACCTGCATTGTTTAGCGAAAAGAGCCGCCGTGGGGTAGCGTGCGTAATTCAGTGATGCAGACAGTCATAGTGTAGATGCAACAACATGGAAGAGGCGTCTATGCAGGAGCCAGACCAACATGGGGTTCCCAAGAGGGGCAGCAGCCTATGGTGAATAACGCTGAAGATGGGTACATCGAGTATTTAATGAACAGGTGCTGAATCGAAGTGATGAAACACGTAGAAGGAATCGATTGACAGTACATGACCTGAAGTATCAAGGAATAGTGAATCTGGTAATGGAACGAAGTGTGTGGTACATAAAAACGAAAGACGCTAAGCGCTGAATGGTTGGAGTTATCAGGAATTCTTTACGTCATTAGCTACAATGCAAACCATTACTTCTAGATATTAGCATCTATATATTTAATCCTGATACGCAATGCAATTTGGAATACATCGTTTATGATTTCCAGTCCTGTTGATTACAAACAACTATACAAACTTTACCTCAGACCTCAACCCAAAGGTGTCCTAGGACGTAAACAAACCAAAGAGTGTGCCTAAAATATTGGTTTTCCTCATCAGAATCGACAGCAAACCAATACCTACAACGATATTTCATGTATACTTGCCGATGTTTCAAGCAGTATATGAAGATATGGAGAACATATATGAGTGTACGCGTAATTCAGTATGAAAGGGGAGGGGAAACAAAATAGTCATGAGGAACTGGAATTCGGTTGTAGGGGAGGGAGTAGAAGAAAACGTTAAAGGACAATATGGGCTTGTCAGTAACAATGAGAGGGGACAAAGACTAATGGAGTTCTTCAGTAGATTTCAGGTAGTAATAGCGAAGGGCCTGTTCAGTATTTACGAGTGGTAGCGGTAGGCCTGTATTAGGAAACGAATGGGAAATATGGGAAAAGTCCGGTTAGATGACATCATGGTCAGGCAGAGATTCCGAATCCAGTACTAGAATCAGGTACACGCAGAAGCTGATGTGGACTCAGATCGCAATTTAGTAAGAGCAGACTGAAGATTAACAATTTGGGCAGGAAGAAATAAGGCGCTAAGAACTGGGATACAGAAATACTCATGAATAAAGATATATGGTTGAAGATCTCTGAGGCTATAATTACAGAGCCGATGAATAGCTCAGAAGGTAATTCAATTGAGGAGGAATGGACATTTACTAAAAGAGGGGCTGCACAATTTGGAAAGAGAAACATAGCTAAAAAGAAGGTAATTGAGAGGAAACAGAAAGAAGGTAACAGAAGAAATACTTCAGCTGGCTGACGAAAGGAGGAAGCACAGAAACGTGCAGGCAAAATCAGGAATAAGGTGATACAAGTAATTTAGGAATGAAATAAACAGCAAATGCATGAAAGCTAAAGTGGAATGGCTGCATGAAATGTGATGAAATCAAAAAAGAGATAAATAATTGGCGGAAGGAGTGACCAAGGAAATAGAAAAGTCGAAACAGCCTTCGGTGAAATTAAAAGGAAGGGCAGTAAAATTATGAGTTCACTGGGAATTCCGCCCGCATCTCGTGGTCGTGCGGTAGCGTTCTCGCTTCCCACGCCCGGGTTCCCGGGTTCGATTCCCGGCGGGGTCAGGGATTTTCTCTGCCTCGTGATGGCTGGGTGTTGTGTGATGTCCTTAGGCTAGTTAGGTTTAAGTAGTTCTAAGTTCTAGGGGACTGATGACCATAGATGTTAAGTCCCATAGTGCTCAGAGCCATTTGAACCATTTTGAACTGGGAATTCCACTGTTAAATGCAGATGAGACAGCTGAATACAGTAATAGAATCACAAACAGCTATGGAAGATGTAAGTTTGATCTCCCATTTTCGCCAACTGATCTATTTCAGAATTTCTCTACCAGAATGAAGATGATAGACTGGTGTTTGGAGTAGCAAAACAGAGGATGTAGACAGACTGAATTTCAGGAAATGTAAGTTCCAGGTCGCTGTTCGGTAATCGCTCTATGGTGAACGATTGGTTTGAGAAAACTAAGATCTCTTTTCTGAACGATTGGAGGAGCTGCTCATGTAATCGATAAGAAAGAACATTTTAAATTAGGAATAAAATCACGCCAGTGTCGGGTGAGTACCACATTGAAATGTGGAGTCTTCCCAGCTAGATATGCTGAAAATTAAAATTGGTGACACAGTGAATAATGAAATTAAACATGTGGACTGGAGTACTTAAGTAACTCAAGATAAGCTAGTATATTATAATGTCACTACAATTACAGGCCGTAATGGTTACATTATGGAAGCAGACTGCAGAAAGCAAGAGTGAACACCCAGGTTTTTACTATCTGCTCTCAAAAATTTTACGAGGACACAAATAAAATTGAACGTAAATTTTGGAACCTTTGTGAAATCTCTAGGAACGGTGAATATGATAAGGTGCAACAAGTAAAACGTTTTATTCTAATCTAATTCTTTCATTTTTTTAATACAACTTTTCTGAAAACAATATTGTAAGATTTGCTTCTGCTGACTGTAATTATATGAAGCGTCCAAGAGTCGCTGCTGCTACTCGGTTAACTGAAAAATTTCCTTAACTAACTACTTCCTAATTCATATTTTACTCTCTTCACAAATGTGCTAGTGCAGCTTGTAAATGTTTTCCCAGAGATTGGGCGACCTAGCTAGGAACATTCATAAACATTTTAAAGCAAGTGTTAGGTGACAGGAGCAACTGCATGAATTTAAAAAGTTTTTAGATATCAAAAGTCATAAATTGTTGCATCCATCAAAGACAAGATGGCTATCTTTGCAAGGCATGGTAGTGAGTGGAATACGTTGGAGGTGTCGCCTGTGATTCTAAGTACAACAGTTCTCTGCCAGTCAATCGAGGTCCATATCAACCACTTTCCAAGCAAACATTTCGTATAATAGCTGCACACAGAACAGGAACTGTCCAGAGGCTGACTGGTGTGTGTGTGGGGGGAGGGGGGAGGGAGAGGGGGAGGCGAGTGCAGTGTGCTCTGAGGGGTCGCGTCTTTCAAATGATGTGAGGTGTCAAGGCCACTGACAGTCCAGTGAGTTGTTTAACTCGCCCTGTGTCGAGGGCACTGTTCAGGTTGCAGACGCTTCTGTGATGTTATGATAATGTACGATGAATATCGTGAATATAAATCAGGTCGTTTATTTCAACATTCTTGGTGACCAATTGTTGTCCTTCATCCTACCCATTCATGACGAGTGTGCTATGGACAGTTACATCTTCCAGGTCGGTACACAAACGTTCCTGCTTTTAGGAACCTTCAAGCACTCTATCGCGCCTTGAATGGTTCACTAAGCAAACAGATCCTAATCCTGCAGATCATGCAGGGGTCATTTGGAATGCCACATCAAACCAGAAACAGTACTGAAATGGAGAGTTGCAGCCTATTTCCACGTTGAACTACCTGTTTACTAAGCAACAAGTAAAGGAACAGGAAGAGAAGTTTTGTGAGGAAATGAAAGTTCTGGGGCGAGAAGCGAAACCCGTAAGCATTCTGCATGACACAGTTCCGCCAGCGACGCCGAAACTCATGGGACAGCAATAGAAGTGAATGGATAATATCTTGAAAACCGGTTGTAAATGACTTTCTACTAAAGTAAAACAGTGATAATGGAATGGAATGAAATTAGATGAGGCGCTGCTGAACGAATTAATTTACGAAATTATGTAGGCATGAGCTTTGCTCTATGGGCATCAGAATAACTGAAGATGAAAGAAACAAAGGGTGACAAAATAAAAAAGTAATAGAAGGAAACGAGATTTTGAAGAGCAGAAAAGCGTATCTGAAAAAGAGGAATATATTACTATTGAATGTAAATAGAAATGTTACGAACTTCTCCTGAAGCTATTTGTCTTATGTTGAACAGCAGTTTAGGCAAGAAGGGAACAGAAGCTTTTAAAAGGTGGCGCTACAAAATACTGTTGAATATTTAATGCGTAGATCGAGTAACTAATGTGGAAGTACTACATTGACATGGGAAAAACGGAAACTTAAGCGGTAACTTGCTTGAAAGATTGGTTGGTTTGAGAGGTCACACTTAGACTTCAAGGAATTGTAGAGTTTCTAATGAGGGAATTACTGGAGGTTGAAACTGCAGAGGGGGACCAACGCTCGACTACCGTAAGAAGGCTGAAATGGGTATCACGGCAGTGGCTGTACAGAAGTGCAGAGGACATACCAGCCGGTAAAGTACCATCAGACCAGCGCCTGTACCACAAACAAGTGTTGACCAGATAAAGTGTGTAGGCGGACAACACGTGTACAAGGCCACTCCGTAATTAACTCTAAAGTGCCTGGCAGAGGGTCTGTCGAACCACCTCCAGCCTATTTCTGTACACTTCCGCTCTCGAACATCGTGCATGAGAAATGACACTTGTATCTTCCCATGCTACGTCCGATTTCTTGTACTTTATTAAGACCATCTTTCCTTCATATGTAGATGGACATCCACAAATTATTTTTATATTCGCAGGAGAAAGTTTTTAAGTGAATTTGTCTCGCCGCAAGGAAAAACATCTTTGTCTGACTTATTGCCACCCCAAACCCGCAGATCATATGCGTGACACTCCTTCGTCTACAACTCGCTGGTACAAAACGAACTGGTTTTGATCTTATGTTGACGTTACTGGCCGAAACACGATAGCATCATGTGCACAAACACTCAGAGGGCTGCTCAGATAGGCTCCTAAACCGTATATACAGATCAGAAACAGCAGACGGTTTCTAACACTTCCGTTCCGTACGCCAAATATAATTTCTGTTTTACTCGATGACTTTCCGTCGGTTGTTACGAACTGTGTTATTTCCGACAGGAATACACGATTACAGACGAACAACTGGGACGATACTCCATAGGCATACAATGTGACTACAAGCGTTTTGTGAGCAACGGTATCAAAAGCCGTCCATAAATGTGGAAAGGAATCCGTTTAAGGTACCTTGTCGATAGCACTCATCACTTTGAGTGAGTGAAGAGCCGGTAGTGTTTCAGAGGAGCGATATTAACCCCCCCGGCTGGCAGCTCTGTCTAACGCGGACGCGTCAGCGAGCTCGGAAATGGACCCTGACACAACCTGGTCACGTAATTAAGCCAGCCATGAGATCGAATATAGCTTCTTGTTTGTTAAAGTGTGCTGGCTCATGCGCTTCTTCCTTTGAATATTAATAGGGTTGTATCGAATCTGCGGCTAGCTTCTTCATGTAAATTGTTCTATGTTTCCTGTACGGGTACTGTATTCCTGCAAGAAGTCGAGTCTACATCTTTTTCTGTCTCTGTTTTTTGCACTATGTTTAATGTGACTCCCGTGTGTTCCATGTGTTTTTTGGGGAGGACATTTCCATTGAAGGAATTGAAATCCTTGATAATGGTAAAGGGATGAGATGAACCTTTCTTCACGTGACCATTCTCCTTTATGCGTCGCCCAGAACGTGACGCACTTTGGATCTAACCGAATTTTTTAAGGAACAGGTGATTCATTTGTTACAGAAATGTTTGTATACTATTTTGATAGGTGGTTGTTCTAACTGTGTGTTGCGTCCTGTAGACCAGTTTCCTAATTCTTATTCCTGTCGGTAGTAGTAAAATTCAGTCCGTTCTTTGCGTCTGTAAATATCCGACTTCTGTCAGTTTTACTTATTTTTCTGTTTCTTCTAGAACCAGGTGTCACATATTTAGTCTGACCGGACGTGTGAAAGGACTTTGGCTATCGATGCCATCCCCGCCGACTTCACGGACTACAGTGTAGTGGCTGTCACATTACGTCACACACGACTGTCGGTGAAAATGTTCTGATTCCGTTGGGTGTTGAATACGGCGCAGATGGAGATCCTTACCGTATTAAGGTGAACCCACAAGTGTTGTACCATAGGCTCTGGTCAGCTGCGTGATAAGCCTCCATTTTGGAATGCTGAGTTCAGAGGGAAAACCCTACGTTCTGACAAGCGTTGATACGACTGTCCGCTGATAGAGCGCGGAAATTTCGGAGCACGCAAGAATTTTACAACTCTCTCTTATGTGGCCTTTAAGAAAGTGCGCATCAGGCTCTGCTACGTATTGCAGACGTCAGGCGTGTAAAGGCGCGATCATTAGGAGTGGAGCGGCGCCAAGTGGGAGGGTTGAGGTGGCGTTCCGAACCATGTCCGCTGGGCTGTGGACTAGCTGACTCCTCTGTATCATCTGATTCGGCATCAGACTCGTCTTCCTCATGCGTGTATCACATCGCTCAATATCGACGAGGGCAATGTTGTGACGGCACAAAAGGACATGCGGCATGCTCTGCACCATTTTTACGTTAGGCTAAATGAGGTACTCATTAATTTTTTTTCTTTAAAGTCAGTACCGCCATTAGACTGTTGTTTATTTACAGTGTTACATTTACACTTACACAATCATGATATCGTCTTCAAAGTGCCATTATCAAGTGTCTTTTGAAAGTAGGTTAGACAATAACAGTGAAATACATAACAAATGACATGACCATATAAGAATCTATATTTGTAATGCTTACTTACAAGTGTTATAAATTTCCTAAGATGGCATACTGTCGAATTAAAATGCACTATTAGACACAGAGTCTACTGCTTTGCTTCATTACTGAGTACACCATCTTGACTGAATGACAGTTGACTAAGTGTCACACTGTCTTGGTCAAAGAAAATGGTGTTACAAGCAGATCACTTTTTTTCAATCTTTGGACTCAGGAAAGGTTAGGAGCAATTTATTTTCTTTGGTAGCTGTTACATCTTTGCAGTACCTCTTTATCTCACTATACCATGAAGTTGCCTGCTCATAAACATATACTGTAACAAACCTGTCGATAACATCCGCTGCATCCATAAATATAGCAGTCCAGCTAGTCATTGATGTTGTTTGAAGTACCCTTTCCTCCCTCTGAGATATACTACTTTCAAGAGGAATCAATATACCTCACCTCAAACTTCAGTCAATAACCAAAGGACAAACTGACTGTCTCAATAAAACCTTTTATTTTATTAAATTTATGGAATAAATTTTAGTATCACAACTATTTAACACATAAAATACTATGATACATGAATCCACACACAGAATGTACCGATAAACACTAAAGCCATACCTTCACTTTGGACACATCATTCCCACACAATGACCCAACATATGCTATATTTGATCCTAGCTTTAACATTTAAAAGTGCCCATTTACCATAGGTGTCTCTTAATTTTAAAAAAGTCAGTCACTTCACATTTTTATTCTTATTTCTTTATTAGTTAACCTTTGGTCCTCCCCCCCACCCACTATAATAGCTTCTTCATTTTATTAGTCATTTTATAACCCGCCCCCAGTCCATCCTTCTACACCCTCCTCCCTTACATTTACACTCCATATGCCTACATACATCAATGAATGATTCATAGTATTCTTGACCTTGTGTTTCTTCTCAATTGTTTATTACCGCTCTAAGAAGTAATTATGGACAATAATGTTACATTTGTCTTTGTTGTTAAGAAATACGAATTAACCCATTTGTTCGGTATTCAGTGTTCACTCAATCTCTGTTATTATGCTGCCTGTGGCTGGGGAGTCCTGATCCGTCTGTCGATGTTGGTTTATTGGCGATACTCCATAGACACGTAATGTGACTGCAAGCAGTTTGTAAAGAGCGGTATCAAAAGGCTCCCAGAAATCTGGAAATTAATCGGGTTTAAAATTTGCTTGTAGATAGCTCTCATTACTTTGACTGAGTGAAAGCTGGTTGTGTTTCGTAGGAACGATATGTGCTGAATCGGTCCAGAGTAAGTGTCGATATATCGTTTTCTTCGAGATAATTCGTAATGTTCGAACACAGTGGATGTTATAGGTCATACTGAAAATCGATGTTACTCGTAGTGGTTCGTAATTCGGTGAATTTCTCGTATTTCCTTTCTTCACTGTAGGTGTCACATGTGGAACTTTTCAATCCTTAGGTGCAGACATTTTGTCGAGCCAGGTGTGCAATTTGAATCGGAAAAAATGCCCTTATTAGGTAGCTTCAGTTGCTTCTCTACATCGACGGTATCTACTGCTAATTTACTCATGTTGGCAGCTGTTTCTGATTCGAATTCTGTAATATTTACTCCGTTTTATCTGGCGAAGGACTTTCGGAAAACAGTGTTTTGTGACTCCGCCTTAGCGGCAATTTGATTAGTAACATTACCACTGTCATCGTGCAGAGTGGTACTGACTGTGTCTTGCCACTGGCGTACTTTACATACGACCAGAACCTCTCTTGGTTTGATGCCAGATGTAGAGACAATGATTCTATTGTGGGAAATATTAAAAGCTTCTCACACTGAAGCCTACTCAAAATTTTGAGTTTCTATAAAACATCGCCAGTCTTGGAGATACTGTATTGTTTTGAATTTCACAACGTTTCCTGTTGTTTCTTCTTCGAAAGGGACCTGTTTTGTGCGCCATGGGAAAGCAGTTTCGTGTCATACTCATCTGTTGTTATAAATCTCTCGAATGCTGTCGATACTACTTTTTTTTTTTTTAATTGGAGTGAAAACCGGGCTAAGCCTGCATAGTTTTGAAAGCTTATGAAGTCATGAAGCTAACGTTATATATATTTTTCTTTGATTCTCAGTGAATTTGGGTGTTAAGTTGTTCAGTCTAGCCACAACAATCCGTGTAAGTGTCATGATGCTCCCAATGTGCTCAGAATTATTTGTTGCGGAATGGTCACTGAATGTTTCCGCAGACCTTGGCTCTGGAACCAAGTCCTTGAAATAAATTTCGGAAAAAGCATTTAGTGGATTTTCGGACAGTATTTTATGCCTATCACCGACTTTAATATGCACTGTCGCAAACATATCTAGACTGGAGTAACCACCATTTAAAAAGGCTATTCGGAGAGTAGGGTGCGATCGGCCGCGAAATGGAAACCTCAGTGAAAATATAAAGTGTTTTGAAACTTCCTGGCAGATTAAAACTGTGTGCCCGACCGAGACTCGAACTCGGGACCTTTGCCTTTCGCGGGCAAAGGTCCCGAGTTCGAGTCTCGGTCGGGCACACAGTTTTAATCTGCCAGGAAATTTCATATCAGCGCACACTCCGCTGGAGAGTGAAAATCTCATTCTGGAAACATCCCCCAGGCTGTGGCTAAGCCATGTCCCCGCAGTATCCTTTCTTTCAGGAGTGCTAGTTCTGCAAGGTTCACAGGAGAGCTTCTGTAAAGTTTGGAAGGTAGGAGACGAGATACTGGCAGAAGTAAAGCTGTGAGTACCGGGCGTGAGTCGTGCTTCGGTAGCTCAGAAGGTAGAGCACTTGCCCGCGAAAGGCAAAGGTCCCGAGTTCGAGTCTCGGTCGGGCACACAGTTTTAATCTGCCAGGAAGTTTCATATCAGCGCACACTCCGCTGCAGAGTGAAAATCTCATTCCATAATGTGTTTTGTTTCTAACAGTTAGCTATGCGATCGCGATACTTCTCTACACAGTCGGCACCCTGACTTAAATATTTGTCTTTGTGTTGTACAACTTTCCGACATCCTTGTCATAGGAAGCAGCCACCTGTGCTGTCCGCCAATTCTCCGAGCTCGTCTGCAGCTCTCTGTCTGTTCCAAGAGGTTGTCCTGAAAGCGAACAGGTCATATGAGCAGAGATAAAAACTCAGAGGGAATCAAGTCCGGGATGTATGGTGGCCGATCAAAACTGCCCATCCAAAACACTGCTGGAGCGTCTTCGTTGCCACAGCAGAAGGAAACGCACGACAGGTACGTTAGGCGGGGTTGCATGAAATCAGGCGAAACACGGTGCACGCACCCTTACTTGACGGCAGACACTATTTTCGAGCCATCTTTACGTGCTCACTGTGCGGTCAGAACTGGAAAGAGCGACATGACGCGATCGATTACCATACTAGACTCACTGCCTATCACATCTGTGCAAAGCATCAGCGGGTTTTCTCTGTGCTTTCCATTTTACACCTGATCGGATCTTACTTCCCAAATAGGGCTTTACGTGATTATGTTAGTGGGGTACCTGTCTGACATGAGGATCAAAATTTCCTTGAACCTTTTAAAAACTATAGATTCTCCATTGGGAGGTCGATGTGAAAATGTATTTTAGGCATAAACTATTAAATAATATTAGGAGCTTGCGACATATGGTCTTGGTGGCTATCGACGGTTGTGAGTAACCATTACACATTACAATTCAGTTTGCATAAATCACGTGGGCGAGAACAGCACACTAGTCCACCACAGATAGGTCTCCACACAGTATCGATGCACTTGCCGTTTAAGGACATGTTATGTCTTATTTGCGTGACGAGATCACTGCGGATGTGCGCCAAGAATACTCCACATGCTTACATGTGTGTGTGTGTGTGGGAAGTGCGGCCACGAGTGCTGGCGTCATATCCTAGCTGTGACCGCAGGCGGTTAGCGATTTGCGTGAGCTGAAATCCTGTTTGTGCTCAAACTGTTCCTAATTTTGACAGCGGGGATGTGAGCGTCATAAGTATTACAGGCAGTGTAAAATAAACTTTAGAATTTCCATCGTTGCGCAAGAGCGGAGAATCCAAAGCCGCTACACATTTTTGAAGCTGCACCTCCCAAAACGATGAATCCGTCGACCTTGCCATGGCGGCGTTGCGTTCTCTGCCTCCTATATCTTTGGGCGTGACACCCAAGGTTTTCTTTTCGTGGGGTCATGCGAAATACCTTGCGTGTACGCCACCTTTGCCGGAAACCATTCCAGAACACAAATCACACATTTTTGCTACGCCACAAACTCCACATACGCTTCCAAATGTGTGGCGTGAAATGGTTGGAGGCTTAAATGTTGTACGTGTCACCAAGGGCTTCATACAAAACACCTATAAAGAATCAAAAATTAATTTCCTCTCTGTTTTATATCTACAGTCACTGGTAATCGCTTCATTCAGTTTTAACTGTATATCCTCAGATACAAACACCTGATTTTTTAATTTTGTATATAAGAATCTGAAGAAAATAAGATTCAGTAGACTTATAGACGTCAGAGCAGCCAGTCTTACCTGACCATTATCAGTGCAAGGGAGAAGACAACCTGTGATACCCTCATGTCTTTTATGAACCAAGAAAGATATTCCACACTGTAGACTACAATACTCCAATCCCACCTCCACCTACACTGTTTAGCAACAAGGCCATCCACTGTTTATCAACAAGGCCATACAGAGGTGAGGTGGTGTATGTGCCTCAGTGATGCAAACAGCCATACTGTAGATGCTACAACGTGCAAGGGGTGTCTATGCAGGAGCCAGACCAACATATGGTTCCCGACGAGGGGTAGCAGCCTATACCTTAGTTAGAGAGGACCAGTCCAGATGAGTGGCAGAAGGTCTGGCCTTGCAACATTAGCCAACATGCCCTCCATACGTTGGCAAGCGGAAAAAAAGCTGTCATGCTCTCATCGATTCAGCATCTGAAATGATATACAGAACAAAGCTGAAGATAAGATGGCTAAATCGAATACGTAATGAAGAAGTATTGGGTCGAACTGATAGAAATCAGTACTGGTACAATCTGACTAATAGGAGGAATCGATTTGTAGGATATATCCTCAAGTATCAAGGAATCGTAACGGAAGGAATTGTGTGGTATTACATAAACATCGGAAAAGCTAAGCACTGAACTGTTGGAGGTATCAAAAATTCTTTATGTCATTAGGTACACCTAAAAGGATTACTTACAGATATTAGCATGTATAGGTTACATTCTGATGCACAAGTTAATTTGTTTATGATTTCTAGGCCTGTTGATTACAAAGGACTATACAAACTTTTCCTCAGACAACTCGGACGTGTCACACAGGATCTACAAAAAGTAAAGAGTGTGACTAAAATTTTAGTCAAGGTTTTTTCCTTGGACGAGAGTATAAAATTGCACTTGCTGTGTTCCTCAGAAGTACAATGTCATGTTGTTCTGGACATACATGCATATATGCATGCATGCATGTTCGAAGAAACACAGCATCGTATTTCTGAACAACATACACACTGCAACAACGTATTTATCGGCAGACACCGGACAAGCGACATTCAGTTAAAATGACTCCCCGTATTAGAATATACACTGTGGATGTACGAGTCCACCTTCACTACAAACAGTAAAGGGAAATACACGCATTCAGATGGGCAACAGAGGGGAGAAAAGCAGACACCGGACAAGCGACATTCAGTTAAAATGACTCCCCGTATTAGAATATACACTGTGAATGTACGAGTCCAGGTGTTGCAAACACATGCTTGACGACATATCGAAGGCTGGGTGTGATCATGAAGAAAAGCAATTGAATGTACGCTAATGGGCATGATTTTATGCGCCAACTCGTCACATAAAGCCTTGAACGTCATTTAAACATATTGTAACACACTGGCACTTTTTCCTATGTTTGTCAGCGAGTGAAAGTTTATACTTTTTTCATATCTTGCCCTGTGCGACCAGCTCGTATTTCTTGTTAGGTTTTACTCGTGAGCGTGAATGTGGCGTTCCACCTTCACTACAAACAGTAAAAGGAAATACACGCATTCAGATGGGCAACAGAGGGGAGAAAAGCAGTCTACCGTATAAAGTTCGATAGAGGCACACAACACAGCGACAAAGAAAGAGAGATTTCGTCATGCGAATTTAATTATGTTTTTAATATATCACCAAGAAGTGCACACAGTACAGGAGTGAAATGAAATGTGACGACTGTTACTTCCGAACAGTACTTGAGTAAATCTTAAATTGTGCAACGAGTGAAAGTTGAGGGTGTAAACTTGAGTAGGAGTCCCAACGTCATCTTCACTGTGTATTATAATTTCTGATATTAAACTGATTTTCTATGAAAAATGCTTTGAAATTCGATGTCAACTTGTGATTATATATTTTGTTAAGGGTTTACCATATAAATTTTGAAGAGGGATTTTGGGTTTTAAATTTTAATGTTAAGCAGTTAGTTAGTTTTAGCAGTAACTTTCACTAATGTCGTAATTGTCATAATCTTAAATTTGACGACAATCTATCACAACTAGTTGCCATCAATACTGGATCAGGATTAACATTTAATGAAGAGTATTGTAATGATTACATTTTTTAAAGAAAAGAATGGGTTGGGCGACATGAATTTTTTGTAAATATTGAGTAGGAATTTCTTGTTAATAATCAGTGATGAACTCTTCTCTGGTTATCAGCCGAGTGGTGGCGTCGTCTTGTCGGAACGTTTCAATGAGTTTCGTACCCATCATCTTCTGGTGAACAGCACGCCACCACTCGGCTGATAACCCGAGAAGAATTCATCAGTGGAATACGCCGAGAAAGACTGAAATCACATATACGTCTGAATCAGTGTTAGCCCAGCACCTGACCACTTTATACACCATCACACCGACGCTAGCAGACCACACTGAGAGCGCAGCGAGAGGGCTTGTGAGCTTGCCATGTGGCAGTCAAGAAAATTAGTCGAGAAGAAGCTGACGGCAGCGCGACGGCACTGCCGTAGCGGCTGGGCGGAGTGCAGGGACGCTGTTTTGCTGCCAGCTGAGTAACGCCTGTCGGTGCTGCAATATCCTCCTGGAAAGGGTGCAGGTGTTGCTGTTTAGTATTTCTAGCCGCGTGCTACTCTTGCGAATACAAGTGTATACAGAACAATTTCTCAATTGGTTGGACAGGTCGTGGCTCTTCAGCAACACTGGCTCCCTTGAAATGGCCACCAAGAAGTCCTGACCTCACCACACCTGACAACATGTGATGGGGAGTCATTGAGGCACATGCATCTGCACGTCGCTATGCTGCAGACGAGGAACTGTGCAATGCTCTTCTAGGGGCACAGACACTAGTCCCTCACCCTCTACGCACAAACACACAGAATGGTAAGAGGTGCAGAGATGACGAATTTGCTAATATTGAGTTAGTGGATAAGCTGACATAAAAATATACTCTTTATGGAAATGGTAGGAGTGGGTGGGTTCAATCACCCTGCCCGTTTCCTCCAAACTGTTGACGACCCCACCTTAACCAGGTACTACCAAAAAAACCTTGAAACCACCCATACCAAGATCTGTACAATTGAATATGACAAATTGCCGCTTTTCACCCCCGCAACTACTGCCTCATGAAACCATCCTATCCAGATTAGTAACTCACTAAAATGCACAGGACTAACATTGACTGGAAACTAACATGAAATCTGCACATAGAAATCGTACAGGAAAATTATACAACAGAAGAATACTTCTGTAGCCATTTACCGATCAAACATGAGAATTGGATCTATGTAGTGTACTCCACACCTGCAAAGCTGGAAATTGCCGTGTCTCATTTTCCAGGGCCTGGAGTGTCGCCGATATTCCTATGACACCCACTCCAAACATCAGATGAATGACTACTGTCGATTGCCCAGCACCGTAAGACGTGCCTCAGTCCTACTGCAACTACAAATTCTTGATGTTGACATAGAATAGGCCAGTAGGGGCTATCTAAGGAAAGTGGCAAACGTAAATTAATGGTTAAGGCGGAGATGAACATTCTTGGGCACTAATATATATTTTTAGAAAACTGGGGTCGTCTGCATCAGCCGACATGTCTCCACAGGCCCTTACATAATCTAAGCTCTCGTATACTTAGTTTGAGCAGGACCCTCAGCTGATACACAGATTACTAAGTGTAGCTACTTCAGCGAAACCATATTGCCTGTGACAGGTATCGAACGAAACAGCGAGACCTGTTCCTCAAGAAAAGGAGGAAAGTTTGAACTTTAAAGTTCTCTTGTCATCGAGACCATTCAAACAGTGACATGGCCTCTCACTAGACAAGGATGGGGGCAAGAATCAACAGAACCCGTGTTCAAGGAAAAGCCACGCTGGTTCTCTGCAGTGGTTTGCCGAAACCACAAAAATTTAAATCTGGTAAGATGGACCGCGATTTCATCGTTACCTCTCGTAAACGCGGTGCTGAATATACCACGGCTATTGCTACAGATTTGTGGTTTCTGTCTACATCCCGTGTATGGTCATAGTGTGGGAATGTCAGGCACCCTAGCTGTATACCTCGCTTGGAACATTCACACGAAAGAAATATTTGTGGAATAATGTTTGGAGAAACTGTTTGCTAAAGCATGAGGTTGCCACATTCTACAGGCTAGTAGTGTAATTAGTCATCCAGGAACTCGTGAAAGCTTCAAAGCCACAGCATGACCAGAGAAATCTGAGTTTCAAATGTGATGTCATAAGATACAGATTCTTCTACGATATTTCTGCAGCCTTGGTCCAGGGGTAGTTCCGCGTCGAGCGCCGACTGGGAGGGTCGCCAGTTTACTGCCTCACCACAGTACGCGCGCACCTGGACAGCTTTCTGTCGGTGTTTCTCGTGTCGTCGTGTGAAGTACATCGTCGTCAGGACGTTAGTGTCAGTTGTTGTGTGAGTCCACTGATAACAGAGTAGTCCGCTCATAATATCGGCCATGGGTGTTCTGGGAAAAGGCAAAGACAGCTTCAGTTTCGACAAACCCACTGGTTCCTTCCAGCCTGGGTCTTTGGAGATTCACAACTGGCTCGTTGATACAATTCATGAAACAGCTGATCAGGTTCATACAGTCTATTTTCATTCTGATATGTCTTTTTCGTTAAGTTTTTGGATCAACTATAAATAGATAGGTTGCTTTAGCCTCCATGTTCTCAGGTACTGTTTAAGCACTGAGATGGTTCCAGAAGTATGCTGCTTCCTGGTAACGAGGAACTGAAGTATACAAATGTCTGACTGTTTAATCTCCCGCCAGAAGCTGACAACAGTCGACATTTCTCTCTTATAGTCATGTGAGGGGTATACACTGCGAAGCTAGTCCATTCAATACTGGTTGTAATGTTATAGCAGGATCCGTTCAGTGGACATGGTAGTCAAACAAAACATTCCTTCTCATTTACAGAACTCTGATTACCGCACTCATGGAACGAATAAGGGCAAGTAGGGACGTGATTTCTCTGCAACGAACCTTAGACCTAATGTTCAGAGGGAGGTATTTTTGTTGAAGGTCTCCTCTGAACAGCATCAGAAACTGGGATTGGCTGGTCTCGTTTCTACTGCTCACGAGGTTGGTGCTACCTGTTCTCCGTGCGCAATGGAACAACACTTTGCAGTCTCACCATCACAGCACAGCCCTGAAATAGTTGCTGCCAAACTGGCAGTGCAGACGGTGAACACGAGAGACGTCGTATACAGGACAGTGAGGTCGGATGCATCTACCCCCCACACACCGCCCCCTCAAGTGAGTCTGTTGGTTGCTGCATCCTGTAGTGCTGACTCCTACACTACTGACAGGGTCGATGGTGCGAGAATGGAAGCTGAGGTGGCTAGTGTCTCTCCTAGTATCCCTCCCACAGCTGCAGTAACTCCTGCAGAAACATACAAAGGTGGGGAAGTCGTTGAGCCTTCTGTTGTTGCAAACACTAAACAACAGAAAACTGAGGCGCCCCTAGATTTATCTGTTCTGTTGACGTCCCCCATTCAGGCGACGTGGGAACGACCTTCTGTTGTTACTCCCATCGAGGGTATTTGTTTACAGGAAGTCCTGCCTGTCGACCATGATGTACCCTCTCTTGTGCGTTGATCAGAATTTCAAGTCTCTCATTCTAATTGTTTTTCACCCACTTTGGTTAATGTTCAACAACCAAAAATGAATGAGAAGGCGTTATATAACGCGATACCGTTTCCTTCTTTCTCGTCTCAACATATACCTATGGCACAAGAGTAACATAATCTGCCTGACGTTGTCGTCTACTTCCAGCAATGATAAGGATAATGTGCCGGGACATATAGATGCTAACAGTTTCTTATCACCAAAAGGCATCGTATATGACACGCTCTCGTACATGAAGTCAGTGTATTGAACAGAAAGGAAAATATTTAATAGTAGACAGTAGTTGCAGCTTAGCAATTGTCATTGCCCTAATTTGGTCATGATTTTCTAAGATTAGGTTCACTTCAGTTCCTAGTAGTTTTCTATCATGTAGAGTTCAAACGCGCACATCACATTCTGCTTGAGTAGCTACTAATGACAGATTTCTCCTCTGTCGTCATCAAGTCTACTCCGGCCTGCTTAAGTACAAGGCCGGTGTGTGAACGATGTCGCAGTTCTACTTCACGGAGGAAGAAACAACTAGAAAGAAAACACTTTGGCTACAGAGGTTGCGCGATTCGAATGCCGAGCAGAAAATAAAGCGAAGGAAATCCCTACGTTTGTCGCTTGTAAACCACCCTGTTCCTAACGATCGATTAAATGTACACCATTTAAATGTTTTAATTGCATATTAGGGCTTGTTTCAGTGAGAAGGGTGTGAGGAAAAGCTCTGTCAATTGCAGGGGCCACGTATGTGGCGTTGCAGAGTCGGTCGTACTAAACACGACGACAGCGTCCACCTTATGACGACTCGGCTTTGTATCACACAACGAGATCTGCCGCGAAGTGTGGAATTGTATGTGTAAATGTTCTAAGGTAGGTGACTACATCTCCATACGCGTTTCCGGGGCTGGGTTTACAGCGGTGAGTTGTCGACACTGCTAAAGATGCGAGTGCTTGCCGACCATCAGAAGCACCCGTGTAACATAAGTGATTACAGTTTGCCCAGTGCAAAGCACCGGGGAACATTTGGTCACTCTCTTTCAAAATGGAGAATTTTGAGCTAAATGACTGCACGAGCTACGCAGCCATCATATTCCAAAATCCTTGCTTCGATGAAAGTAGGGATGTAGGCTACGTCGGTCGCCAGAACTAAAAATCTACGAAAGGCGAAAATTTTTGACACAATAGAACGTTAATCTCTAACCCAGTATTATGAATTCCCTCTACAAGCAACGTATCCTGACACATCTTTCTTATGTCGATGTTATATCGTCAGCCGTATTCGATTAAGGAGAAGTCATAGCCTTTTATTCCCTGCAAAATCGGACATTACGGATATTACTTCAGAAAGCATAATAAAACACATCACACGTGCTCCTCAATAAATGGGCAGAAAACTATGTGCTTCCCGTCAAACCGATATTCGGTCTCCTGTGAAAACGGCCAGCTAAATGAGCCACAGTTCAACAAGAACAGAAAATCGTCGAATTCCTGCAATTCTATCGTTTGTGTAAAAAACGAATTGTCGGGACAGTGTTTGAAACGTTTGCTGTCGTTACACCTAGCCAAACGTAACAATGATAGTTATCGGACTAATACTGCGACTCTTGGGGAAATTTGGTTAACTGAATTACTACATGTGTGACACTAATACAACAACGAGATCAGTTGTTGAAATCAGTTCTTGATTCCAGGTACAGAGACTACAACTGTCTGATCTATTTGGTTTCAGATACCATCAAACAGGGACTGAAGCATGCGCTGTCTGTTTCTTCATCTCTATGGTCCATGGCATGAAGGGTGGTGTTTGTCCACATACGAGAACTAGGGGCGCATAACGCAGTCAAGCACCGTAAAATAAAGCTTTGGTGGCCTTCGTTCTCGCGGTCGCTGCTGCCCAGCGATACGACCGAATAATATCGCTGACACAAGTTTCTTTTTCTTTTCATCGCCTTTTCAGTGAATTAATTCTCGACTTGGATGCGGTCCTCCTCCATTGTGTAAAGGCCCTCGACGCATCGTTTTTTATCTGTTGCCGTTTGACGAATGCTGTTTATAGAATCAGAGGGAGAACAGCGGGACCCATTGCCACGAAGTGAAACTGGTTCTCACACTGAGTTTATATTTCGCATCGATAAAAAACAGACGATACTGTTATTTTTTTGTTGTGTCTAGATAAGCGATAGCTGGTGACAACATATCCACTAATTCTACATACATGACTAAGATATCGGCTTGAATCGAGAGGTATATTTCTAGCCCCTCCAAACATGAAAACCATGGAGTGTGAACACGTTCCCCCTTATACCGCTTCGCATATTCTGCACAACGCATGTCATCCAGGTGAGCATAATAAAACAGTATCAAGTGAGTTAACTGGCTTGGATAAAAGCGTTTTAAAGGTATTTTTGACGATTTCTTTACGTGTTTTCCGTAAAGTTTTCTCATACAATCGCCTCCTTCTCATGTAAGTTAACACCAGCAGGAGGCAGCTGTGTCAGAAGGCCATCCATGGATGTGCGGAGAACGAAACAGCACCCTCCGGATGCATTAAAATGGTACAACTGGCCAGCGACTAGGAGTGTGATTCCCATGTGGGAACGGACACGCATCTCGCAACTGTAGGGATACGCGAGCTTCTTCTGTGGGAAGATATTAAAAATTAAGTCGCTGCACCAAGGAGGGATTCACTCTCATGTCGATGATGAACACTTGCATGTGAATTATTTCTCCGTTTTCATTTACTTCAGAAAACTGCCATTACACACGAGAAAATTAAAAACTGCCATCATTCCGCGGTCCTAGTAGCAACAATCAGTCGCTGAGACAGCAACAATGCTGTGTCGGTTGAAGGAGACATAAGATTAACTTAAAACTAAATTGGATTGGTTAAAATTAGATATAGTGGGAATTAGTGAAGTTCGGTGGCAGGAGGAACAAGACTTTTGGTCAGGTGAATACAGGGCTATAAATACGAAATCAAATAGGGGTAATGCAGGAGTAGGTTTAATAATGAATAAAAAAAATAGGAGTGCGGGTAAGCTACTACAAACAGCATAGTGAACGCATTATTGGGGCCAAAATAGACACAAAGCCCACGCCTACTACAGTAGTACAAGTTTATAGGCCAACTACCTCTTCAGATGATGAAGAAATTGATGAAATGTATGATGAGATACAAGAAATTATTCACTATAATGTGGGAAAAGTTCCCCGATATGTCACTGAAAAAACTGTAGATAATTCACAGCATGCACTGCACCTCCCCTGAGCTGCACCAGATTACGAGAATTCCGATACCAAAAGATCAGAACCAGCAATCAGCAACTGCTACAAGTAACATGAGGTTAGAAGAAACGAAACGAGATGTCACAGCAAAATAAACTCTGGAGGATGTAAGCAAAGCAGTAAAGCTGCTCATCCTACGAAACAGCAAAGCCAGGGATCCTTGAGAACAAGTCACGGTGGGATGGTGCTGCTGGAGCTGGTGTATTTTCTCCGTCTTCTTCTTCTTATGGGATCACCTCCATGGCCTCTTGTATCTCTGCAGTGTCCAGGGAGGGTCCATCTGTGTGGTGGCGTCCACCCTTAGCCCCTTGGGGGAAATTATGGTGCTAGGCAACTCTCGTTTCACAGCTCAGCATACACCAGCCAATTTCTGTTTATGATTGTGAGCTTCTTCTGCTAGGCTCTCAGAGCTGCGCCTTCTCCCATAGTGGTTTCGAGACTGCTCCCCCATCAGCAGTGGCAGAACACAGCGTACCATCCTTGTCATCACCAGTGTTTTGATAGTGGCCTCCCTCCTCATCTCCTGCCAGAGACATTGAAGAGTGGTGTGGCCCTGCACCACAAGGCTGCATGTCTCCTCATGAAGTCACAGACAGGTGACTGAGTCTGTATCAGAACTGCACAGTGATGCACACTGCAGCTAGAGTATATGGACTTCAAGAGTTTCAGATCCAAAACTGCTGCTGTTTTTCTATGCTTTCTTCTCCTAGATAGCCTTGTGATTTAACTAAAGAAATTCATGCCATTACATAAAGCAATGGCACGAAACTGCTCGATGATTTTTGAGCATTCAAAATAGTCTTGTCAATGTACTGCAAATATGCATCTGTAGGCCTAAGGACAAACTATAATTTTAATTTCGTTACTGCTCCCTCACCTTGGAGTTTACCTTTTTTTTAATATAAAAACATACATATGAACAATAACAACAGGACTCCTAAAGAATATAAGAATTTATTTTCCAGATTATTTCAGTAAATTTTCATCTCCACTTATACTTCACAACGTGCTGTATGCACATTAGAGCCATAATATTTAAGCCGGCCGGAGTACCCGAGCGGTTGAAGGCGCTACAGTCTGGAACCGCACGACCACTACTGTCGCAGGTTCGAATCCTGCCTCGGGCATGGATGTGTGTGATGTCCTTAGGTTAGTTAGGTTTAATTAGCTCTAAGTTCTAGGGGACTTATGACCACAGCAGTTGAGTCCCATAGTGCTCAGAGCCATTTGAACCATAATATTTAACAGAGTAATATCCTGAGACACTGTTCATTAAATCAAGAAACATGACAAACATCTTTTATTTCCCTGATTTTCCCGGTCTGTAGGACTTCAAATAGAAAAAATATATGTGGTTTTTATATTCTTCAGTGAAAATGCTGCCAGATATGCTATCTATTTAATCAAAAGGCACTTATTTCCTATTTTTTCTTTCTACACTGCTTAATGTGTGAAATACAGAATCCATGAAAACAAGTTTCAGTAGGTCGTTTAAGTTCAAAATCTTTTCAGGAATAACTATATTTGTATAAATCAACAAAATTATTGTGTAGATTGTTGTGTAATTCACCAGCACTAGCGTGTATCACACTGAAATAAAAATCTAAATATGTATCGAGAATGATAAAAAGAATAATAAATATTTTCATATTTTCGAGCCATTGAGTGCATGAAAATTTATTCTTCAGCACAGAAAGGTTATATGAAAATATGGATCAGTAAAAGCTTACAAAAGACAGACAAATAAATAGAAAACACTACAGTACAAGATACTGAGATGTTTGTCCCACTATAGAAACAAAGTTATTTTCTTGTATCAGCTGAAGAGATTTGTGCACGAATTATAACCAAAGGTAAACTGTGTTGACTGCTAACTATGTTTTACTTAGCTCCAAAGTCATAGCTTGTGCCTATTTGAATATTTATTTTATTTTGGATAATACCGATTGTACTGAAGGTACTGGTTGATGTCATTGTTGTCAAACTTTGGTTTCTTCCCCATAGCAACAGTCCCAACTAAAAAAGGACATAGAATAAATTATTCATCGTTGCACTAATTCCTGTTATTTGTCACGAAACGGATGTGAACTCCATAGCAAATGGTTTATTTGCCTATAATGGTTATAGGGCAGAGATAAACTATTTTCATCGGTGATATTTAGTTAAAGGAGAAGAAAGTACAGTTATTAGAATCATGAGTGCTGACTCAGCTTCACCATTCAAAGAGAATTTACTACATGAATAACAGGAGAAAGTTTACTGAGGGCACACAGAAGATGAGAAATCTCCCTCCACAAAAATATTCTTACAATTCCAGAAATAAATTAATTTGAAAAATATAAAAAATTGCCAGCATACTTTCACTAAGAAATCTGTCTTGCCACTGAAAGACATCAGGCAGAAAATAAGAAATCTCAAGATATTCATAACGAACCAAAAGATTACCTCACTAGCCACTTCAGTACTTTATCAGAGTCCTTGTACTCAGGTGCGTAACTTCCAGTTCAAGGTATTCTTCGTATTAACTAGGTTTTTATTCCAGCATCTAGGCTGATGATGATCTCTAAAATTAATAATGCAACATAAATGCTTAAGATAAAGTAAAAGGATAAAAACGGCAGCTGGATATTACAACAGGAAAGCGAAAACTGTTTTTCTATTTCTCTCCTGCCACAATTTATTGTTTGAATATGTCACATGTTATTCTATAGCGCCTCCTTCTGGGTGTTAACATATACCTCGACTTGTTCAGCGGAATGGGATTTTTAGAATGTGATGCATCAATGAATGAATAAAGAAAGGCCGGCCGGTGTGGCCGTGCGGCTAAAGGCGCTTCAGTCTGGAACCGCATGACCGCTACGGTCACAGGTTCGAATCCTGCCTCGGGCATGGATGTGTGTGATGTCCTTAGGTTAGTTAGGTTTAATTAGTTCTAAGTTCTAGGCGACTGATGACCTCAGAAGTTGAGTCGCATAGTGCTCAGAGCAATTTGAACCATTTTTTTTGAATAAAGAAAATAGCAAAGAGCACACAGAAAAACACTTAATGCACAGCAGTACAAGAAAACCAATCAGGAAAACCAACCATTCCTCCCTCAGTTTATTTTCATCACAGCAAGGTCTGTATTAGCTGCAGTTGACCCAATGAATTCTGACTAGTTTTGGAACTTTATACTTTACACTTTATAGCATATACTTTATACTTCATTGCTCTCAGTTATTTCCTGACATTATGATTACGTACTTACAAAAAGCTTGTAAACAAGGAAATGTTAGGTAATTTGCAAACAGTGCTATCTGCAGTTGAATGGCAGCCTGGGTTACAATAAATGGCAGCACCTGATGAATGTAAAGGTTTATTCCAGACCATAAAATACATATTTGATTATATCTACCCGCATAAGACCAAAAAATGTCCTGCAAACATGCCATAACACAGGCAAAACTGGTGAAAGAAAAATATAGTGTATTTGTGAAATAAAAAAATTAAAATGCCTTCTAAGAGAATTACATGATCTCTTCAGAGCTCGAACGGGTCCCAGCTCAAGGGGAATGTTTTACAGGAAATATTTAAAGGTAACACGAATTATTAGAACAGATGTAGCAGAAGTCAAAAAGAAGAAAAATGATAGCTTTTTTGAAGGAACTCAGAAACCACACAAAGCAGTCAGTTCCATAGCAGCATTACGGCGAGAGGCAGATGCAAAGGAATAGTGTTTTTATGGGACATTAAGTACAAAGTTTTCTGATTGTATCACGAACCTCCAGAGGGCTGGAGAAATAATTTGCGCAAGAGAGAAAAACTTTAGGTCGTGAATTAGCTAATGTAACTAAAAGATCCTTCAGGATACCTGGATGGCAAATGAAAATACGGTTTCTCCAAGAAGGCATAGTTGACAGTGCAGGCAGAGGATATCCTGAGAAAATTGTAACTTTCGTGAGAAATAGTGTACTAAGTATTCGACATGGAAATGTCTTTTGATTCGTGGAAACTGCTTTACTTCCTGTAAGAAAGACTTGATTTTAGTGGATGATAATACATTGTTCAGCATTCGATTAATTTAACGAAACACAAGTGTATTCCTTTTACATTTTTCATTGTGCAGGTGTTGTTTCGCTAATGACAATAGAGTTCAAAGATCTTTATTATATGTTCCCAATTTCATGCACAAGATGTTTAAATGAGTAGTTTTCCACTGCAATTCCACTAAGTAATTCTGTGAAGTGGTTTCATCTGAATCATTACAAACAACATCATCTGGGACGGAAGTTTTTTAATGTCTCTATGTTTCTTCTACGGATTTGACGTTCTGTTGCATGTGGCGTGCTATCACTGGCGCTACTACCACAATGAAAACTACGCGACGGAAATTCGTTGCTTTTAAGGTCCCGTTTGCCCAGTAAATTAAGCGATACCGAACGCAAGTTTCTAACATAATCAGTTGCTTTGAAATGGTGGAAAAAGGATAACATACCATTTACCAAGTTTTTGAGAGTACGAGAAAAACTTTTTACTGCCCAAACCACACATCGTATTGAAACCTTCACTACTAAGCAATTGTAATAGTATTAACAATGGTTATGCCTCAATTCAATTCAATTTATTGCTCGTAATACGTAATTTTACAGGCATGTGCGTTTTCAGCTAAGTATAAAGTTTTTACAGTTACAATTTTTCAGTTTACATTATTTCTTATTACGTTTTAATTAATGATGAATTACAAGATATAAGAGCATTTTTGGATAAGCCACAGCTTGACTCGCTTTTTAAAAGCATCCCCTGTCAGTATCTTAACTTCATCTGGTAACAAGTTATTAAAAACAGCTCCTTTGGCACAGGGGCATTTCAGTGTTAATCTTCTGTTAACCATATGAAAATCTTTTCTATAACTTGTTTCGTAGCTAAGAATATCCATGTTCCTTTTTGTGATCTCAGTGTCTTCTTTCACTAACATTGTAGTTTCTAAAATATACATGGCATAAACTGTGAGAATATCGTGTCTAATGAATAGGGGTTTGCAGAAGTTCCTGGTTTTGCTTTTGCTGCGATCCTCAAGGCTTGCTTCTGCAGTATTAAAACTCATTTCATATTAGTTTGCCATGCCGCACTCCACAATACTGTTTTATAAGACAAGAAAGGATGCACTAATCCATAATATACAGTCCTTAGAGCTTCAGAATTAAGATATGGTGATAATCTTAATACATATAGACTGGGTGTTATTTTGTTACAGACATAATCAGCTTGCTGCTTCCATGAAAGTACGTCATCTATGCATAAACCCAAGAATTTACCATCTGTACAGGTTTCTGGTGGAATTTCATCGATCACAGTATCTTCTGTTTGGACCATTTGGTTTAAAAGGCATAATATTAGACTTTTATGTTTACTTTTTGGTTCTCTCTTTCAATGTTCTCTTGCCTTTTCAATAAAGTTATTTGTCTATTCAGCTAGGATGGGCTCATCATCTACATAGCAGACACCAGCTGTATCATCTGCATACATAGTGATCAATTGCTTACTGTCAAGATAACTTGGGAAATCATTTACATAGCGTATGAATAGGACTGTACCTAATATAGAACCCTGAGGAACACCAAAAGGTATGTTTCCTTACTTGACCTTCTCTGCTCTAGTATTTCTCCATTAGAGTACACAATCTCAATACACTGTTGTCTACCCTTTAAATATGTTTCTAGCAACTGTATGAGTGTTCTAGTGGCAGCATTCTTCGCAGTTTTTGATAAGAGCACATCATTATGTTCTCTATCAAAAGCCCTTGGGAGGTCCAGGAATTCTGCTGATGCTTGGGATTTTTGTTTATTTTTTCAAGTACATTATGGGCAAATTGTAGTGCTGCTGAAGTGGTACGTCAACATTTTCTGAAACCATGCTGGAAATCATTTAATATGTCAGCATTGTAGTAATGTTCAAAGATTTCTTTTTATTATTTTCTCTATCAGTTCGCTGAAAGTTGAGATTAGGGCAATGGGTCTGTAGTGATGTACATGCTTTATTTCCCCCTTTTTGTGTATTGGTTTCACTACAGATAGTTTAAACTTGTCATGGAACAAAATGTCTTCGGGAACACAGTTTATTAGATGAACTAGTGGTTTCATTAGTTGATGTTCACATTTCTTCGATAGATATGGAGAAATTCCATCTAATCCTGGTGATTTTTTATTTCTGAGGTTATCAATAAGCTGCATAATGTCATATGTGCTTACTGCATGTAGTGTACAGCAGTTTTGTTTGTTACAGGACTCATATGAGTGCTGTATATCCTGTTTCATAGAGACATCGTTTTTGGCAGGATCTATGAAGTAATTATTAAGGACACTGCCGACTAGAAGGGGATCAGACATATCTTCATTATTCACAGTTAATAGTGTATTATTAATTTTGGTTTTTGTTTCATTGTTTCTGATTTTATTTACAATTGGCTAGCAAATCTTTGAGTTGTTATCGGAACCACGCATCTGTTGGTTTATTATTTCTGATTTTAATCTCTTGACTTCTTTTCGATACTTATATTTCTACTGCTTGTAGAGTTATTTATGTAACTGTGAGTTAGTCTTTGTACACTATAAGTGTTTCCCATTTTTTCTTTCAGATCTGTTGTTTTAAGATCTAATGGCACAGGTGTTGTTTTGAAGGCTGATTTTTTTGGACACTCACATTTTTAATGGCATGGCTTTATTTAAGTGTTCAGTCATAATTTCTGTGAACATGTTCCATTTATTGTTGACCCCAGTGGTACTTATAAATGATTCCCATGATTACCAGCCTACTCTGTGTCTTAGCGTAGCAATGTTGTTTGCAGATAATATTTTCCTGTGCTCGTAAGTTTTTCTTGGTTAGATTTTTGTATTACATTTTAATACTAGTGTTTGGCGTAAATTATCTGAGAGGTGGCCATTTATTATGTCTGTTGAGATGATGTGGTCATAATTTGCGATAACATTATCAACTGAACTACTATGAGTGTTACCTATTCTGGTGGGTATAGTCCAAGAAGATCTTTAGCCCCTTAAGACAGGTTACAATCTGTAAAACGTTTGCTTCCCTGACTGTCATGTAAAGTGTTGATGTTCACATCTCCCCAGTACGACAAGATTTACACTGCTACAGCCTGACATTAATTTACTTAAAAATCCATCAAGTGATTTCAGAAAAGCATCTAAGTTTCCATGGGGGGATCTACACTCCTGGAAATGGAAAAAAGAACACATTGAGACCGGTGTGTCAGACCCACCATACTTGCTCCGGACACTGCGAGAGTGCTGTACAAGCAATGATCACACGCACGGCACAGCGGACACACCAGGAACCGCGGTGTTGGCAACCGAATGGCGCTAACTGCGCAGCATTTGTGCACCGCCGCCGTCAGTGTCAGCCAGTTTGCCGTGGCGTACGGAGCTCCATCGCAGTCTTTAACACTGGTAGCATGCCGCGACAGCGTGGACGTGAACGGTATGTGCAGTTGACGGACTTTGAGCGAGGGCGTATAGTGGGCATGCGGGAGGCCGGGTGGACGTACCGCCGAATTCCTCAACACGTGGGGCGTGAAGTCTCCACAGCACATCGATGTTGTCGCCAGTGGTCGGCGGAAGGTGCACGTGCCTGTCGACCTGGGACCGGACCGCAGCGACGCACGGATGCACGCCAAGACCGTAGGATCCTACGCAGTGCCGTAGGGGACCGCACCGCCACTTCCCAGCAAATTAGGGACACTGTTGCTCCTGGGGTATCGGCGAGGACCATTCGCAACCGTCTCCATGAAGCTGGGCTACGGTTCCGCACACCGTTAGGCCGTCTTCCGCTCACGCCCCAACATCGTGCAGCCCGTCTCCAGTGGTGTCGCGACAGGCGTGAATGGAGGGACGAATGGAGACGTGTCGTCTTCAGCGATGAGAGTCGCTTCTGCCTTGGTGCAAATGATGGTCGTATGCGTGTTTGGCGCCGTGCAGGTGAGCGCCACAATCAGGACTGCATACGACCGAGGCACACAGGGCCAACACCCAGCATCTTGGTGTGGGGAGCGATCTCCTACACTGGCCGTACACCACTGGTGATCGTCGAGGGGACATTGAATAGTGCACGGTACATCCAAACCGTCATCGAACCCATCGTTCTACCATTCCTAGATCGGCAAGGGAACTTGCTGTTCCAACAGGACAACGCACGTCCGCATGTATCCCGTGCCACCGTACGTGCTCTAGAAGGTGTAAGTCAACTACCCTGGCCAGCAAGATCTCCGGATCTGTCCCCCATTGAGCATATTTGGGACTGGATGAAGCGTCGTCTCACGCGGTCTGCACGTCCAGCACGAACGCTGGTCCAACTGAGGCGCCAGGTGGAAATGGCATGGCAAGCCGTTCCACAAGACTACATCCAGCATCTCTACGATCGTCTCCATGGGAGAATAGCAGCCTGCATTGCTGCGAAAGGTGGATATACACTGTACTAGTGCCGACATTGTGCATGCTCTGTTGCCTGTGTCTATGTGCCTGTGGTTCTGTCAGTGTGATCATGTGATGTATCTGACTCCAGGAATGTGTCAATAAAGTTTCCCCTTCCTGGGACAATGAATTCACGGTGTTCTTATTTCAATTTCCAGGAGTGTATATGACGTAGAAAGGAATAGCGCAAAATGTGATTTTAAGAATTGCAATTTCGAAATGTTTGTCAACACAGAAATTGTTCCCTGAGGTAGTTAAGGTCTTACATTTTTTTTTGGGGGGGGGGGGGGGGGGGTAGTTGGCAACACCACCACCTTTCGTGTGTGTTCTGCAATACAACGTAGCTAGGTTGTAGCCTTCTAAATTTGCAATACTGAACGTTGTTCACTGTTTTCTGGTGTTCTGTCACTATTTCTACATGTGGAGATAGTCCTGTGATAAATGATTCAAAAGCATCTGTTTTGTTTCCTAAGCCCTGTTCATTATAATGCAAAATCAATAAATTATTCTCGTGTTGACTGACGTCTGCTTGAGGCACATATGAAACACATACACTTGCATCTGGTGTTGCGCTGGTGGAAGGTTTTATTGTCTTAAAAAATATCGCTCTTGTCCTGCCGATGTATTGTTTTACTGACTTAGTGTTTCGTGGTTGATTCTCCCAAGTATTCGTTATTTTTGTTCTTGCGAGGGATGGCCTCTGTAGCACAACACTGCACATTCAATTTGCTGGTCACTATTTCTTGGATCCGTTATATAACTAAGTCCTTCCCTAGTCTGTTGAGATGTAAGCCATGGAATGTGTGGAATCTTCTTCCTTCACAGTTTATGTCCACAAATGTTTAAATCTCATGCATATGTTTAGCATATGTTTATTTGTGCTTTGCTCTTCTTTATTAACACATGACCAGGCACGTCATGCCGATGTGGAACAGAGAAGACTATCACGTTGGAACTTCTCTGCTCATGTAGCCTTCTTTTAAGTGAGGTCACTAGGTCTTTCGTTTCATTTTTTGCTAAGTTATTTGTTCCCCCTAAGAACACGAATAAGTCGTTATTTGTTGTTGCTGTTTTCATGTCATGATTCTTGGAAGTGACTGCCAGAAATTTCTGCACCTGGTTTCAATATGCTAGTAATTTTGTTACTGCTTCTAGACTGAAATTTGGCTGCTCTGTTCCGTCCTTGAGTATGTGCAAACAGGTTTAATTTATACTTTTTTGCTGGTTGATGATAATTGTTTTTAGGCCTGCCAGTACTTGGATGTTGCGTGGTGGCACTGTTTGTTTTGTCTTTTTTGTCCATATTAGTCGATAATCCAACTACAGGAAAACTTGATTTTGATTCACTGTCGGTGACTATACTCACTGTTGCATTGTTTTTTTCCTGTGATTGAAAGCAACTCTGTCGTTCTTTGTCTCTGATGTCCTTTTTCTTACCATTTCGTTCGACACAGCTCGTTGAGATATCAGTCTACAGCTGAAAGCACTTCAAAAGGGTTCTCGTGCAAAAAGATTATTTCACCAGTATATTTACTGTTTACACGATTTTGTATCTCTTGCGTGCTATTAATCAATTTTTTGCTAGCAGGGGCGACGCTTTGCGGAATTTCTCGACTATTAGGATCACTTTTTCCAAGCTGAAAATTCGAAATTTCCACTTTCAGAGCACTGATTATACATTGTAAGCTGGACACATATTCGTTTAACTTTGTGATTTCGTATTTACAATTTGCACACGCCTCCTTTTTAATGGCAAAATTAACACTTTTTATCAGAGAACCACGTCTAACTTTCACGTTGATCGCCATGTTGAAAATCAAAATGTGTAATAGGAGTGTCATTAGTTAATGAGTAATTAATGGTTAAGCATGACAGAATACTATCCTTTTTCCAATTCTGTTTAAACACCTCTATCAATAATGATAAGGAAGGCTATTGGGAAGGCCTAACAATCATTCTTTTGATTATAAATTTGAAGGTTATTAGTTTGATTAACTTTTCCTTTAATTACAAATTTGAAGGTTATTAGTTTAATTAACTTAAGTCAGAAAATAGTCCGAAACAAATCACTGAAGACAATAGCTATTATCTACAGCTGTTAATGGACAATATATTTTCTGAAAGAACAAAATGTGGACCTACTAAAATTTACAGAATCATTTCGAGATGCTTCACTCATCAATGTCGCAGATCCCTGTGACAGAAGTATTCCGCAGAAGGATCTCATCACAAAATGACCTGTCTTTTTCAGGCACATTGTGTTTGAACCTGTAGACGTCCTCCAGCTTCTTAGAACTGATCGTGTTTTTTATTACATATATTATTCCTTTCAGGAGCTCTACATCCTCTTCCTTCTTCAGTTCGAATGTCCCCCCATCTAGGCCATCGATGGATGAATGTGTGGTAGGAATGGAAGTATATTGGGAAATAAAGGGATATGTTCATAAATTTTAGCTGTAGTCGTTGCAAGAGTATTTCCACGGTTTGAATGTTTTTCTCTCATGTCAATAGACGACTGAATACTCTGTAAAACCTTGTTTAAACGTTGTACCACTTTATTTGAACCACCATGCAAACTAACATACGCCTTACAACAAGTTTCCACCCGATTTCTTTCAACGCGAAGTATCAGCAGTATGACGTGTTTTGTTTGGATTTTCTGTGGTTGGTCTCTGTCTAACAATATCGTGTCTTTCTATCACTTCTAACAGATATGTGTCTCCTACATTTTTCGGGCATCGACTGTACAAATTTTCGATCACACTCCGTTTTTCTGTAGCACTCAAACCAGCCATGCACTTGTTACAGCATTATCAATTTAAACGAGTTATTTTAGCTTCCCCCAAATAATTCTTTCTTGTGACAAATCCTTCACCCCTTTCTTCAGCTGGTTTCTCCATTTACTTTGAATGATTATCTTTTTTCACTTTACTTAGCTTTCATCTACACTACTTTCTCACCTAATCCAGAAATTTTTCACAGAACACAAAAGAATGCTTCACTCGCTGTGAAATATCTACTACCTGCTGAATATAAGCGCACCCATGCAATAAGCAGTTCGAACTTACATTGTTACAGAAGCTTTCAACAGATCTAGCTCTCATTGTCAACCCATTGTTCCACCATTTCTAAACATCTATAACAATTATGCACCTATGAGTGAAAAAGTATAACATTCCTGGAATATAATCTCTATTCCACTCAACTAAATTTAGAATTTCTATTATATCATTGAAATTCCACTGGAATATTCCCCTTTGTTCATTTACTGGAGAGCATTTGGCCACAAAATGTCTATCACAATCTAGCATCCCTTTTCTTGTCACTACAGTATAAAGATATAACCTTGCCCTAATTGATCCCATCAGTCTATTTAAGAAAGGGCCCACCACTCCCACCAGCGATTGAATGAAAAAAAAGCTTTGGTTAGTACCAATCAGCTAGTGTACACTACGCCACTTACTCAGTTGGTGCTACTTTGGCGTGATATAGGCAACGCCCCTAGGCTCTGGATCTGTTCACCAGTTCTTCTGTGTGTGTGCCTGTTCATCGTCAGTTTATTCTGCCTTCAAGATTGCCTGTTCATCGGCACTCTGTTTTGTGCACCATTCTCGTTACTGTCCCCGTCTCCATTTCACTGCTGTTTATTCACTGTTCTAACATCGTTACTACCATCACTGCTACCATCAGCGCTGCCTTCACGCTGCTACCATCGCTAATGCTGCAGAATACGTCAGCCATGTCAAATGATAACCCTAGGGCCAGCATACCTTTTCCAACCACTACCCTAATAGTAGGAAAACAGGGGTGTCATCCCAAAGTACTGTCATCGAAGATGGCGGCCGTGACGTCAGCTGTTATCCAAATACACCCTGCTGATGGCTGTAGCTCTCTAAATACAAATATCTTTACCATTCTTATGACTTGACGTATGCCTCTCCTCGTCATCACAGTATTGCACGCCAAACCCATACCTTCCTTATGACTGGACATAGTCATTTCCGTTGCAAATTTTGGAACACAAACACATAGTGTATGAGCCTCAGGCTCAAGGCGAACCTGTCAGACATCCCCCACTACTAAGTATAATACATTGTCAATAACTGATTGCCTTCGATACGAAGTAATACTGCCCAAAAATCAACCATGGGTCAACATGTTTAATAAGTTTTCTCGCGAATGGTTCCACTGTGTCCTACAGAGAGAGGCTTAATCGTCTTACATGCAGCGAAATGTAGAAAAAAAGCACAACCATCACAAAAGTCTTGGTTCTACATGGAATATACACAGTGTTCGCTGGAGCATACTGGGATTTGGAACTGAGTCCTCCCATTCAAGCACATACGTGCATAGGATCCTGTGGAGAAGTCATTCATTGATTACAACCACTACCGAATCATATTGCTAACACCCTCATATCTCGAAACGATTCACCTTTCTCGAACCTATCTGCTACAGTAAAATTCGATCCTTGTTTTAGGTAGCTCCCATGCATCTTGCAACTGCTGTGATTTGTTCAGCTTTAAGAATGTGATTGTTCCAATTTAAGTCGGAACTGAGTAGGAGTTGGGGGAAAATATATCTATCACCTTCTGCAACCCAGTATAAACAAGCTGAGCTGGGTTAGTGTCAGAGGACTGTGTTTTGACCAACATCCCTGTTTGGCCATAATCCCTCTACACTACTCCTACCAAACACCTTACTCTCACTCTCTTCGTCAAAATGACTGTTACCTGTGCCACTATCTTTATCCAAGCAAATAACCCCATTCTATACCACTTCCTACCACACACAGGCCATACCTTTTCAAACCGTATTAGTGTTGACCTTAACATCCATAACTGGTCCCCTGTTGAACTCCAGTGGTGACATCATTTTACTGACTCTGTCCATGGTGATATAATACCTCTCCCACTGCGCACTCGCCCTGAAAGCAGTTCCACTCCGGATGTTGTCCTCATGCCCCCTAACCTCAATGAGTACATTACTGAGGCAGTCCTGATCTGTCACAGCTTCAAATTGCAGTTCATGAATTCACAACTTGTATCCTTCAACACCCTACCAAATTTAAAATGAGGTTTACTATTGTAGATATTACATCATAAATAGTTACAGGTAGCAACTAACAGGCACAGGCAAGTATGTGTTCTAACAGCTACTTCTGGTCAGGTGACCTTTCTCCATGTAATGGAAGTGACATGTTGTCGCCTGAAATGGGTGCAAATTGATTATTTCATTGCTGTAGCTTTCAAGTAGTTGCACGTTTCATAGGAATGATAATTAAATGTAAACTCTGAGTGTACCATGAAATTTCCACTCTCCCCTTGTTAAGGCCTCGCTATAGACGTAAATTCTCCGCCAGGTTATTATACATAAAGATTTGGTTATGTCTTTTAGGGCTGATGTTATGCAAGCAAAAAGAATCAGAAGTACAGATATATTAAAAGCTGAAATCTGGAATGTTTTAACTTCAGTACCTGATGACACATGCAAAAAGTATTCATGTATATTGTAGTGTTGAAGAAAGTATTCATAAGTGGGTCTCTCCCTCCCCCCTTGCAGTTTTGCAATTTATGTACTATATATTCGTTTAGTACACGTCGGAATACTCGTGGGAACGTTGTCCATTACCCAAAACACATTTTCTGAATTTACCTTGCACTTTCAATTTTTATGATGAAAAGTGAATCGCTTGTATTTAAATGTGGCACAAACGAAAATATAAGGTTAACTATAGGTCCGTCTGTTACCATTACCTTTATTAGGCATTCGTCGATTCTCAACTGAATTATCATCTTTCACCCTAAAGTAGACCTCGAGCTACTCTACTGATCAGTCTGTCGCCTCAACCAATATTACAAAAGTGTGTGTGTGTGTATGTGTGTGTGTGTGTGTGTGTGGGAGGGGGGGGGGATAGTCCAACATCACCATACCCAGCAGTGGTACAATCCTATGTACCTTCGGCCACGCAGTTGACAGTCATTTGGAGAATAATTGCATCTACATCTACATGAGTAGTCTGCAGTTCACAATCCCGCCTGGTGGAGGGTTCATCGAATTACTTTCCAACCCTTTCTCTACCGTTCCATTCTCGAAGAGCGCTAGGAGAAAACCAACACTTAAATCTTTCTGAAACATCTCTGCTTTCTTATTATAACGCTCCTTTTTCGCTGACAAAATATTTTCGCATTCAGAGGAGAAAGTTGACGATTGAATTTTCATGAAAAGATACAGCCACGATGGAAATGACGTTGCTTTGATGAGTGTCACAGTCCCTTGCGTATCAAATCTATGACATTCTGTCCTATCATTTTACGATAACACAGAACGAGCTGCTTTTCTTTCAACTTTTTCGATGTCCTTCGTCAATTCTATCACATAATAATCCCAAACTGCACAGCAACATTCCATATGAGGACCAACAACTACAGTGTAGGTAGTCTCTTTAATAAACTTGTTGAAGGGGTTATTCTGCTTGATGTACTCCCTCATGATGCAAAGATCAGTTCTGAAGTGTATTATGCTACCCTCAGCAAACTGAAGAATTGTTCGTCACCACAAAATTTCAACGATCTTCTCCTTCACCCAAGCCTGTACACTACAGCCCGAATCTCTTAACTTCCGACTTCTATCTGTTTTGCCCAATGAAGCGTGCACTCCGCAGGAAGCAATACATGGACGATGGGGTTGCTATTGATGCTGTAAGGCGTTGGCCCAGACGTCGACCAGCAGAGTGGGACTGTCTGGGCATACAGGCCCACCCAGTGAGGAGAGTATGGTGAAAAATAAAGTCTTTAGCCAAACAATGCGGAAAAATGTGGTGTATTGGACTCCCGAAAAAAAAAAAAAAAAAATCAACCGGCTTTCATAAAAAAATACGTTACATTACTTATTGAAAGTATCTTGTATATCTCAGTGATATGTACAAGAGGCAATATTAAAAAACATTCTGAAAATAGATACGCAATTAACCTAGCTGGTGAAAGGTATTGCTAGCAGCAGCAGGGTTGCGCTAATACGAAATACATCTCTCAGACTTTTTTTATTCTTTTTTTTTTTTTTTGGTGGTCTTCAGCTTTAAGACTGTGTTGATACAGCGCTTCACACTGCCGTATCCTATGTGAACCTCTTCAACTCTACATAACCCTGCTTCCCACACCCATTCAAATCTGCTTGCCACTGTTAAGTCTTGGCAGCCCTCTACGAAACTGACGATATCTTGGTGCCTCAGAAACAGTCCTGTCAACGGATTCCTTCTTTTACACAAGTTGTGCCGTTATTTCCTCCTCCCCAGTTTGGTTTGGTATGTCTTCACCAGTTACGCGATCTACATATCTTAACTTTTGTATCCTTCTGTAGCACTACAGTTCGAAAGCATCTACTGTCTTCTTGACAGATCTGTTTGTCGTCTATTTTCACTTACATACAACGGTACACTCCACACAAATACCTTCATAAAGTACTTTCCAGTATTTAAATTTATAATCAATGTCACCATGTTTTTTTCCTTTTCGGAAACGCTTTTCTTGCTACTGCCAGTCTGCATGTTATCCTTTCGTCTTCTGCCTTCTCACCTACTGTTTCAAGTCCTTGAACTCCTACAACTGGATTCTGTACGATTTATAGATAATCTTGTGTCCTTGCGTCTTATCCTTTATATCTCTAGAGCTTCAAACAAATGCTATAAATATGGATTCGCCTTTCTTCTATGTTCTAAGGTAAGTGGTAAGATCAGTATTGCCTCACGTGCTCAATCTCAGGAATCGAACATTCTGCTCAAGTTCTTTTGTATACACTCTCACTTATACATTCCTTCCACCTTCCGGCTTTCTCTTTTCTCCTTATTTCTGGTTGTTTCTCTGGCCTCCTGATATTTGCACAGTTGCTCCTTTTTGCTCCTGCAAAATTGAAAAGCGAGTTTTAGTGCAAGGAAACGATAACGCTGTTGATTTTGCGTCCAAGCCGCTCTGAATTTGCGAATTTGCACTTTCTGCTAATGTCAGTTTTTAGACTTTTGTATCCCTGCTGACTACTTGATTTACTACGATGTAATATTTTTCCCTGTTCCTGATTAATACCTTGTATATTGTCTTATCCAAGAACTTCTTTGCGTCTTTCCTATTTTCTACCCCTCTCCCTTCACTACTTCTTTTGTCAAAGGTACCCGTTTGTCTTGTAGTGTATCCTTCCCCTGTTTCAGCCAATCGTTGTCTAGTGACGCTTTTAGGATTGTCGACAACCTCTCGATCTCAACTTATTAGGGTTCTTCCTTCTCTTTAATTTGTTACCTTTAACTATCTCTTTGGTTGTTATCTGCAGTTTCTAAGCAATAAATTGTCATCAATCTGAATCTGCACCTCGAGATTTCTTAACACATTGCGTACCGCTCACAACGATTTACATGTTTCCGTGTCCAGCTGTTGTGCACGGATCACATAAATTTACGTTTTTCGTTGTGCTCGAGTTTTCTGAACCTGTTGCTCATGGCAATTACTATTTCAGTTTAACAAAAGGTTATGTATGAAGGCGAGGGTTAGTGCAGCGATCTACAGTACGAACTGATTTTTATATTTCGATTTACCGCCAACAACCAGTAGCGGTAAATAGTACTGTTGTTGCCTTGCGCGGTATGGAGCGAAAACAGTTGACTGGAAGCGAGATTCTCTCTGAACTGTTTGCAGACAATTGTTCTGATGTTCCAAATGATTCAGATGATGTTGTTGTTGTGGCAGTGGAAGTGAAAAAGAAAGTAACGCGGCTATAATCAACCAAACTGAGACAATTGTGACCGATTTATGTGACGAAACTTCTGATAGGGAATGTTGGCAGAAGAAGAGCAACACCATTATTTTAGAAACATTTAGTGTAATTCGACAGGTAAAAACCGTTCCCAGTGAGGTCAATACCGTTATAAGCACTGTGGAATTATTTCTGGGCCATGAATTGTTCGATCAGATGTCGCCCACAATCAAACTTGTCTCACCAAAAAATCATTATGGAGGATCTTCCAAGTCTCCCAAATTTACGAATATTATTGCCGCTGAAGTGAAAAAATTTTTGGGCATGATTATCTTGATGGGAAAAATAAAAAGAGATTATTTGAAGGACTATTGGTCAACTCCAATAGAGACAGCGATTTTTGGCAAGCTAATGAGCAGAAATCAATTTGAGCAGATTTGGAAATTGTAGCATTTCAATGATAGTTCTTTACAGAGCTGTCAGGGAAACAGACTCTACAAAATTGAACCAATCATAAAGGTCTTGCTAGATAAATTTCACGCAATATAAAAACCTGAACAGGAGCCTTTTCTTGATGAAGCAATGATCCCATGGAGAGGGCAACTTCGTTTCCGGTTATATAATCCTGGAAACCTTGTCAGGAATGGTTTTCTTGTTCGTATGGTTTGCGAAAGTGTAAGTGGTTATATCTCCAATCTAGAAATATACACTGGGGAAAGAAGAAAACTTCAAGCCACTATTCTCTCTCTACTTTCACCTCATCTTGGCATGTGGCTCCATGTTTATCAGGACAATTATTAACACAATACAGCTACTGCCAAAAAATTTCTAGAAAGAAAAACAAGACTTTGTTATACAACACGAATCAACAGAGGTCTGCCGTAGTGTCTACAAACAGAAGCGAAATTTCTAAAGAAAGGAGACACTACATTTCGAAGACAAAGGGACGTTTTGCTGCAGGTATAGAAAGATGAAAAGGCAGGTGAGAATGCTAACAACAATTCGCGATGCGTCCACGGTTGCAGTGGTCAGCACACTGGCCTCGCATTCGGGAGGACGACAGGTCAAGTGCCGCGTTTGGCCATCCTGATTTAGGTTTTCCGTGATTTCCCTAAATCACTCCAGGCAAATGCCGGGATGGTTCCTTTGAAAGGGCACGGCCGACTTTCTTCCCTGTTCTTCCCTAATCCCATGAGACTGATTACCTCGCTGTTTGGTCTCTTCCCCCAAACAACCCAACCCAACCCATCCATGGTTGCTCCATGAAGAAAAAAACACTGCAAGCGGAAATCATACATAAAACAAAGTGTATTGTGCTGCATAATGAATTTATGAAAGTCGCAGACAGAGCTAATCCTTCATATTGTGGAGTAATGCGGAAGATCAATAAATAGACAATGGAAGTAGTTTTGTTACTAATAAATTGTGCTTTGTTTAACGCATACGAAGTATACAGAAGCGTATGTCTAGACTTACATATATACTGAACGTCCCTGAAAGAAGTTGCAAGTGCCTGGACAACTGCTCTAGAATGTGCCGCAGAAACTGTGCAGGCCACTGAAGCAATCCGACCTACAAAACGAACGCCTGCTAAGAATCCAGCAAGTTGACTGTCAGGGAACATGAAAGAACGTACTATACGGACTATTGTGGGAAGTAGAGAAAGAAATTTCCAGTACGACGTTGTAGGGCCGCGCAGCGCATCTTAAAAGAAATTAAACAAGACCCTACTACCAGTGCCGGTCGGGCTGGCCGATCGGTTCTAGGCGCTACAGTCTGGAACCGCGCGACCACTACGGTCGCAGGTTCGAATCCTGCCTCGGGCATGGATGTGTGTGATGTCCTTAGGTTAGTTAGGTTTAAGTCGTTCTAAGTTCTAGGGGACTGATGACCTCAGCAGTTAAGTCCCATACCGCTCAGAGGCATTTGAACTACTGCCAGTTTTGTACCGTTACATTAAGGCGTGTGTTTCCAGAGAATATTGGAACACCAGACAAACACGTCTGCCAAGTTTCATGTGCATCAGACACCAGTGAACGGAGCTGCATTCAAACAAGGAGGGCGCCGCTCATTTTGCATGCGTCTTACGGAAGCGCCCGGGAACAGCAGCATTAACAGCGGCGCGGCAGCCGGTATGCAGTGTGTTAAAGTCTATAATCTGGATTCGGAAACTCGGTTCCACGTATGCATCCATCTTTCGCTATTCCTACAAAAAAAGTCTTAGCCATGATTAGATTTCAGTCTCTCATCACATTTTAAATTTTTGACTCTCTTAACTATCTGAATAATATCTTTCGTCTGATAGTACATTGTTTAGGACTGTTCATTGTGTTGATAGGCATGTAAACTTGTACGACTGGGGTGGGCGGTGTTGGCTTTACGCCGATCGTAGTCACGTGGGAACGCCAATTCCGCGAGACGCCGCGTCACCTCGGAAGACGTTTGCCGCTGCCGTTGCTGGAAACAGGCTTTTATAGTTACAGGGCTAGTCTGTTGCTTTTATGTGGTGAATGCGTTGTGGACACTTGTCTTACACACTGAGCTCCCTCTTTCTTCAAGATAACCGTTAAAAAACTGCGTTCAGAACGAAGAGACACAGCAGGAACTGCAAGCCTAGCTACTGCGCTGCCATCTCTTGTCAACGCCAAGCAACAGCTCCGTGGCATGTCGTTCAATAACTGCATAACGTGGCAATCGAGTTTATTTCCACAGTTTGAAGATTCGTGGAAGAGTAGTTAAAGCAAAGTTCACCTCATTGCCTCCATATGTTTATACTGTAATTAAGTTAGTATGAATGAACGCGGCTTTGTAGGATTACGACGGGAACCTTTCATACTCGTTGTCACCTTTCATAGCAAATGGTATATACAACCATCTCCGGCGGTAACCTGTATGCCTCTTCCTCCTCCTCTTTTGGCAGGTCCCCGGACTCGCACACGCATAGTGAACATTCGCGCGTCGGAGAACATCGCCATCAGTGTCTCGTGTGTGTGTCTCGTTTTGTATTTCGTGTTCTTTCGCAGTTAGAACTCCACTGTTCACATGTGCCGTCGCAGTTCTCCGTGTTTTGTGCGCCGTGTCAAGAAGTGTTAGTGTTTTTATCGTCCAGCGTGAACGGCTTCATGTTTATTGTTTTTTGTATCTCCATTTTTTGCCCGCCGTTTTTTGTATTGTCTGTATCACCTCTATGTCATGTTATTGTTCCACGACTTACGGGTCTTCTCCGTGTTTATCTCTCATTGTGTATCCTATGGCTGAAGGTAATAGGGGTAATGCAGGAGTAGGTTTAATAATGAATAGGAAAATAGGAGTGCAGGTAAGCTACTACAAACAGCATAGTGAACGCATTATTGTGGCCAAGATAGATACGAAGCCCACGCCTACTACAGTAGTACAAGTTTATATGCCAACTAGCTCTGCAGATGACGAAGAAATTGAAGAAATGAATGATGAAATAAAAGAAATTATTCAGATAGTGAAGGGAGACGAAAATGTAATAGTCATGGGTGACTGGAATTCGAGAGTAGGAAAAGGGAGAGAAGGAAACGTAGTAGGTGAATATGGATTGGGGCTAAGAAATGAAAGAGGAAGCCGCCTGGTAGAATTTTGCACAGAGCACAACTTAATCATAGCTAACACTTGATTTAAGAATCATAAAAGAAGGTTGTATACATGGAAGAACCCTGCAGATACTAAAAGGTATCAGATAGATTATATAATGGTAAGACAGAGATTTAGGAATCGGGTTTTAAATTGTAAGACATTTCCAGGGGCAGATGTGGACTCTGACCACAATCTATTGGTTATGACCTGTACATTAAAACTGAAGAAACTGCAAAAAGGTGGGAATTTAAGGAGATGGGACCTGGATAAACTGAAAGAACCAGCGGTTGTACACAGTTTCAGGGAGAGCATAAGGGAACAATTGACAGGAATGAGGGAAAGAAATACAGTAGAAGAAGAATGGGTAGCTTTGAGGGATGAAGTAGTGAAGACAGCAGAGGATCAAGTAGGTAAAAAGACGAGGGCTAGTAGAAATCCATGGGTAACAGAAGAAGTATTGAATTTAATTGATGAAAGGAGAAAATATAAAAATGCAGTAAATGAAGCAGGCAAAAAGGAATACAAACGTCTCAAAAATGAGATTGACAGGAAGTGCAAAATGGCTAAGCAGGGATGGCTAGAGGACAAATGTAAGGATGTAGAGGCTTATCTCACTAGGGGTAAGATAGATACTGCCTACAGGAATATTAGAGAGACCTTTGGAGATAAGAGAACCACTTGTATGAACATAAAGAGCTCAGATGGAAACCCAGTTCTAAGCAAAGAAGGGAAAGCAGAAAGGTGGAAGGAGTATATAGAGGGTCTATACAAGGGCGATGTACTTGAGGACAATATTATGGAAATGGAAGAGGATGTAGATGAAGATGAAATGGGAGATACGATACTGCATGGAGAGTTTGACAGAGCACTGAAAGACCTGAGTCGAAACAAGGCCCCCGGAGTAGTCAACATTCCCTTATAACTATTGACAGCCTTGGGAGAGCCAGTCCTGACAAAACTCTACCGTCTGGTGAGCAAGATGTATGAAACAGGCGAAATACCCTCACACTTCAAGAAGAATATAATAGTTCCAATCCCAAAGAAAGCAGGTGTTGACAGAAGTGAAAATGACCGAACAATCTGTTTAATAAGCCACAGCTGCAAAATACTAACACGCATTATTTACAGACAAATGGAAAAACTAGTAGAAGCCGTCCTCGGGGAAGATCAGTTTGGATTCCGTAGAAATATTGGAACACGTGAGGCAATACTGACCTTAAGACTTATCTTAGAAGAAAGATTAAGGAAAGGCAAACCTACGTTTCTAACATTTGTAGACTTAGAGAAAGCTTTTGACAATGTTGACCGGAATACTCTATTTCAAAATCTAAAGGTCGCAGGGGTAAAATACAGGGAGCAAAAGGCAATTTACAATTTGTACAGAAACCAGATTGCAGTTATAAGAGTCGAGGGACATGAAAGGGAATCAGCGGTTGGGAAGGGAGTGAGACAATGTTGTAGTCTATCCCCGTTGTTATTCAATCTGTATATTGAGCAAGCAGTAAAGGAAACAAAAGAAAAATTCGGAGTAGGTATTAAAATCCATGGAGAAGAAATAAAAACTTTGAGGTTTGCCGATGACATTGTAATTCTGTCAGAGACAGCAAGGGACTTGGAAGAGCAGTTGAACGGAATAGATGGTGTCTTGAAGGGAGGATATAAGATGAACATCAACAAAAGCAAAACGAGGATAATGGAATGTAGTCGAATTAAGTCGGGTGATGTTGAGGGTATTAGATTAGGAAATGAGACACTTAAAGTAGTAAAGGAGTTTTGCTATTTGGGGAGCAAAATAACTGATGATGGTCGAAGTAGAGAGGATATAAAATGTAGACTGGCAATGGCAAGGAAAGCGTTTCTCAAGAAGAGAAATTTGTTAACATTGAGTGTAGATATAGTAGTGTCAGGAAGTCATTTCTGAAAGTATTTGTATGGAGTGTAGTCATGTATGGAAGTGAAACATGGACGGTAAATAGTTTGGACAAGAAGAGAATAGAAGCTTTCCAAATGTGGTGCTACAGAAGAATGCTGAAGATCAGATGGTAGATCACTTAAATAATGAGGATGTATTGAATAGGATTGGGGAGAAGAGAAGTTTGTGGCACAACTTGACCAGAAGAAGGGATCGGTTGGTAGGACATGTGTTGAGGCATCAAGGGATCACCAATTTAGTATTGGAGGGCAGCGTGGAGGGTAAAAATCGTAGGGGGAGACCAAGAGATGAATACACTAAGCAGATTTAGAAGGATGTAGGTTGCAGTAGGTACTGGGAGATGAAGAAGCTTGCACAGAATAGAGTAGCATGGAGAGCTGCATCAAACCAGTCTCAGGACTGAAGACCACAACAACAACATGGCTGAAGAGCAGCTTAGAATGCTGCTGACAGCCTGCCTGTTGTACTGGTTTAAAATAACAATAAAGAAAAAAAAAGGTACCCTGCAAATCCCTCCAACACCCAGGCGATTATTGTAGGCAAAACCACCCCTTCCTTCCGCCTCCTTGATTTCTATTTCACCATCTATGGCCGTCCTATCGCCCTCACTCCCACCCTTAAGTACCTTGGTGTCACCCTCGACCGTCGTCTCTCCTGGACTCCCCACCTCCGGACAATCCAAGCCAAGGCACGCTCCCGACTCAGTCTCGTCAATCTCCTCTCTGGCCGTACATGGGGTCTGGACCCCTCCACCATCCTCCTATAAATCCCTCATCCGCCCTATCCTTTGTCATGCCCATCGGGCTTGGATCTCCGCCCCCCCTACCTTTTACAAATACCTCCAAATCCTTGAACGCCATGCTCTCCGCCTCGCCTATCGCTTTCGTCTCCCCTCCCCCACGCGGATCCTGTATGATCTCATCCCCTTCCCCCACCTTCTCCTTTTCCTTGAAAGGATATGGATCCTGTACACCTCCCGTAAACTCGATCCTCCTCACCCGCTTGTCTCACCCACCCTCTCCTGCCCCTGCCTGCTGCCGCGCCCCTATTCCCACGTCCCACCCGGTCTCCATCTTTCCACCCTCCTTACCCTCTCCTCGGTGGTTTCCGCCAGCTCCCCCTCCCTGATGATGTCCTCCTCCCCTCCATCTACCCCTCCTATCAACTTTGATCCTCCCCCCCACTTCCTGTGTTCTTTCCTTTAGGCACCCCCTCCCTTCCCCTCCCTTCTCTTTCCTTTTCCCCCCATCCCCCTTCCTCCATCCCTCTTGCCCCAGGCTTCCCCTCCCCCTTCCTCCCTTCCCCCTATCTCCCCAGCCCATAGCATCTCTGCTCTCCCCTCTCCCTCTCCCACCCCCCCCTCCTCCTCTCTTGGCAGGTCACCGGACTCGTACACACTCAGTGGACTTTCGCGCGCCAGAGATCATCGCCATCAGTGTCTCCTGTTTGTGCCTTCGTTTTGTGTTTAGTGTTCTTTCGCCATCACGCCTCCACTGTTCACGTGTGCCATCGCCGTCATCCGTGTTCTGTGCGCCGTGTCAACAAATGTTAGCGTTTTTTCTCGTCCAGCGTGAACGGCTTCATGTTTATTGTTTTTCGTATCTACATTTTTTGCCTGCCGTTTTTATTGTATTATCTGTGCCACATATATGTCATGTTATTGTACCACTCAAGGCTGAAGAGCAGCGTAATGTGCTGCTGCCAGCCCGCCTTGTATGAGGTGATTAAAATTACAATAAAGACAAAAAAATAGAAAGTGGTAGGTTACGGTAATTTTAGAGGGGCTTGCTTTGCAAGTTGGCAATTACTGGATGCTCTCGCGATTAATCGTAACTTTGTATTTAAAAGATCAGTATGTTGAGAATTGCAATTTGGCACTTACCGGATGCTCTCATGATTAATCGTAACTTTGATTTAAAAGATCAGTATGTTGTAAATTGGTCAGTTATACCCGCAATTTTACAAAATTTTATACTGTTAGATGATCCTTTGAAATATATTTTGTATTTAGTTATTTATTTAGAAAATTAGAAGTTAGAAGTTTTTACCATTAATTGAACATATTTAATACAAAAAAGGTTTTATAAAATTGTAGGTTGAGAAAGTAGTGTTCATAAATGGTATTTCAAAATAGTGTTTGTATCAGTGTTCTTGCATATAAGCGCATGTTTTACGTAAAATTTTAACTTTAACTGTACACAAAAATTATTTTAAAATTTAATTGCTATGTTTGTTTTTGAGGAACTATATTTAACTCATTTTCTAAAGGTATGGTGTTCGTGTACGCAATTACTGGAGTAAATATTAGCATGCTCTTGGCAGAGGAATGACAACTGTCCCACTTTTTGCACCAGCTCTGCTTCCAGTTTTTTTTTTCCTCCTGAACTCATTGCAGCAATATTTTCTTAACTTACTTTGATTCTGTTACGAATATTTTTAGTCATTCTTTCCTCTTACATTGGTTTTAATAGCCCATATCCAAGTTCTCTTAGAAATAGCCAACTTGTGTACAACTTGTTTTGATTGTAGCCAGGATTAATGTGCACATACAACACATAAGAATTTATTGCAGCAATGCCTAGCATATTATAGAACGAACAAACAAACAGGCCATCTCGTAGTACACCTTCTACAGGAATAAGTGCTGACAAGTTTATCTGTTGCGACAACTCCTCCTTTGTTTTGTTGTAATGTAATATTACTTCAGGCTTCTTATGCTCTTCAGGAGACAAGCTACTGTCATGGTGCATCATACAGAATAATACTACCGTTTTATTCTTTTTTGGCACGTACGAAACGATCGCTACGTCCCTCAATCGTACCTCAATCCATGTGACTTTCTTCTTTGGGGGTACCTAAAGGAAAAAATTTTCCCGAAACGTGCACGTGATTTAATGGAGCTCAGAAGACTTATTCTTAAAGCTTGCAGTGAAATTACAGAAGACATGTGCTGTAGGGTAATCACTAACTTCAATGTTCGTTTGAAAGGAGTTAAGAAACGAAATGCTGAACATATTGAGCTTGTGCTGGGTTAGAACAAATCTCCATGGACGGTTCTTCATTGTAGTATATGTTCCTTTCAGATTGTATTGACAATAAAATTTATATTCAAAAACAAAATGGTAACACATTTCGTGCGCCACCCTGTATATTTTCTGGTGTCTTGCGAACTGCTGAGTAACCTGTTGTGTTATTAGTTGCATGAGCTGTGTCAAATTGTGTGTCTCACTAGTATCTGCATTGTTTTCATGAACTGTCTCCTGTTCTTGCGTTCACGACGTCGCGAGAAAATAATCAAAGGAATTTTCGCTCTGCGTGCATCAGTTTCACTATTTGAAGAAATGTTTTCCGGTGAGAACTGAGAAACTGTCTCATCGATCCTCATAAAAGTGACATCATGATTAGTTATATTACCGGTGTCATCGTGGTTGTTTCGGTAGCCATTGGCCAGTTCATGAGTTGGTGCATTCCTTTCAACTGTTGCCAGGCTGGGACTTCCACCATCTTGACGTAATGCATTTTGTTATGAATTTTCAGCACTGGCCATTTCATTTGACTCCATTGTGAACAGCGTGTAGCAAAATTATGAAAAAAAAGATTTTCAAACACGAAATTTTGTTTGTATCGGTACTTTAGAATTAAATTACATTTATGTGCGTACTCTTTAATGAACTTGTTTATCCTCTGATACAGCCTTACAGAATTTGAATGAATTATTTTACACTTTGCTGTTCAAATTTTCGTCTTTCCTATAGAAATTCACTCTTCGTGAAGGATGTTAATTGGAAGGAAAAGAGATTATCTACTGGGAGAGAGACGGCGCCAAACGCGGCCATATAAGCATGCATCGTAGCAGCTTCCTACCTTAATCGCTGAAATCCGCATTCCCAGGGCCTCTCTTTTGTGGGCAGAATTTAATTTTAATTTGCTCCTTCGAGTTTTGTTAGTCCCATTATCACGGATACGTGATAAATGCGACAAAGGTCTCATTAGTTAATCGACTGGGACATGTCACGAAAAACTTCATAAATACAACCTTAGAAAGAGGTGGTAAACACGCCCTAGAAGATATACAACAGCCAGTCAGCATGACGGAAAACCCAGCACGGTAACCTGGCCATCAGAGTTGGGAAGGGAATGAGAGAATCGACGGAATGTGGTCGCTATTGCAGAGGTCACCGTGTGGCGACCACTATAATGAAGGGAGAAGGGAATGGTTCTTAGCGGTAGATGAAACAGCACCACCCCAAAGGGGGTGAGATGGGCATTGAAATCCCTGTGGAGCAGGAAGGGAGGGTGGAGTTGCTGAACGAGGGCAATTATGGGAAGGGGAATAGATGGCCTGACAGAAGGGTGGTAGAGATTGCAAACTGTAACTGCAGAGTCCAAGTGGACGTGGATGACAACTGCTTCCAATGTAGTATTAAGGCGAGTCGGTACAATGAAAATGACAAAATTAACGTTTTTTGGTTTGTTTCATTATAAAATTATTTGGAGGCTTCTGAATAAAACAAATCAAGTTTCACCCTTCTAAGTGAATTCTAAGTGTTTTATTATCGCTGCAAAGTTGACGCGCCGCGTAAACGGTTGTAGCGACTTGGTGTGTCACCTCTGATGGCGCCGCTCGCTGGCTGCAAGCAGGGTATCTTTGCAGAATTAGAAAGTGTTTTGTTTTCCAACGTTGTATGGCTTTATCTCTGTGACAAGTGACTGCTCATATCGGTAAACATAAACGCTAGACCGTGTGTGTTGGCTTGTGGAGTTTGCTTTGTGTTGTTTAACTGTTCAATTTTGTGCATTTGACGAATTTTGCTCGTACCTGTTTTGCGTATTTGGTTTGTGGATATCAATATGCGCTGTTTCAGCAATCGAGTGTTTAAGAAAAGGCACAATGAGCGGAAGAAGAAATATTTTGTTGTTTCGAAGGGAGATGACGCTGAGACTGCTACACCGACTGCTCCAAATGAATGTGATAGAACTTCTTCCAGCAAGAAACATTGTGACAGCAAAGAAAAATTTGAAAACTATGAAAGTGACAGTAATGATGTGAATGAAATAATTAACATTTCCTTGCTCTCTAACATTTTGATACATAACATACTATGCCGAGTTTGCAAAGAAAGAGGACTGGAATGGAAAATAGCTTCACACGTTGATTTGGCTCATAAAATGTTATTGAAGTGTAACAAATGTGTTGCAGAAGTTTCGTTTTCTAACAGTATTCCTCGTAGTGGTAATAGTGGAAAGAAGGTGTATGACATAAATGTTAAGCTAGTGTATGGCTTGTGTTGCATTGACAAGGGCAGTGCTGCAGGGACAGTGTTATGTGGAATTATGAACTTGCCAAAACCACCAACCGAGTTTGGATTTTATACTGAATTGGTGCGATCTTCTGCTGAAGATATTGCTGAAGCAACAATGAAGAAAGCAGTTGAAGAAGCTGTGACAGATAATGGGAATTGTAGAGATTTAGCTGTTGCTTTAGATGGATCATGGTAATGTAAAGGTAATAAATCTCTAAATGAAGTTGTGGCAATGGAGACAGTTGCAAAGTAATTGATATTGCTATTCTCTCAAAACATTGTAGATGTAAGGGCAACACCAAGGACAAACACAGTGAAAGTTGTGAAGCAAATTTTCACGGCCCGAGTGGAGTGATGGAATGAAAGCAATTTTTTCCAGATCATAGGAGTGGTATAATGTATGATACACTAACTACCTAGGAGATTGTGATTCTAATGGATATAAAGCCATAGAGGAACTCAAGCCTTATGGCAATGAAATTCACATTAAAAAACAGGAGTGCAGTGGACATGTGCAGAAGCACATGGGGGCTCACTTGCGCAAACTAAAGCAGACATTAGGATCCGAGAAGCTTAGTGATGGTAAGACCCTTGGAGGAAGAGGAAGATTCACAGATGGGTGTGCAATTAGGCAAAATACAAGAAGCATTGAGCATATGAGGACAGCAGTATGGGCATTATTTTTTCATACTGCATCAAGAAATGAGTACCCACAACATGCGCTGTGCCCCACAGGGAGTGACTCATGGTGTAAGTACCAATCAGGAAAGGAATATGCCCATAAAAACAGTCTACCAAATGCTGTAATTGATGTAATTAAGTCCATATTCATAGATTTATCACAGTCAAGTTTATTGAGAAAGTGTTTACATGGGAAAACACAAAATCCAAATGAAAGTTTAAATAATTTAATTTGGATTAGAATTCCCAAAAGAGTATTTGTACAGATAAAAACATTGCATTTTGGAGTGTATCATGCAGTGGCAACATACAATGAAGGAAACATTATCAAATGTGATGTGCTGAAACATTTAGGTTTCCAACCAGGACACAACACTATTTCCACAATGCATCCAATTGATGAAGAAAGACTAAAAGGTGCAGGAAGAAGAGACAAAAGCCTACAACATGTGGCAAAAGGGAAGAAAAGACCAGTGAAAAGGAAATTAACACTGGAGAAAGAAGAGGATGCTGATAATCCATCATATGGGGCAGGTATGTATTAAAAACTTTAGAAGCTGTTTCCTGCAACTTGAAAATTTTCATCTTCGAGGAACATTTCCTCAAAAGGTGCTAACAGTATATCAATGAAATTTATACACAATATTATTTACTTCTTTTCCATCATTTTTATAACAAATTGTAAAAAAAAATATTGTATAATTAAACAGTTATAGAAGAAAAAGTGCAAAATTTTAGAGAAAAAAATAAGCATATGTTTAAAAAAATTGTAAAACAAAAACCAATAAATATTTCTTAACATGGCACTATAACTTTGTAGAGAAATATTCACTGAACATGCAATATGTTTAATGATTTTAGAAAAAATGTTCCTTCTATTTGCTAAAATTAACATGGAAGACATGGATCGTTTTGGGTCTCCTTAAGGAGAGGCATGTGTTAACAATGTCCATATGGACCAACATGCAAACGCCACCAGAAGCCGTCAAAGGGCCAACTGGGTTTTGACAGACGAAATGGAACCCTGAAGGGTTAGAGAATGACCACCAGTAAAATGAGATTCCTGGAGTACAAAACAAGTTGCAAAATAAAAGAAATTAAGGGACTGGAAGACAGGAAGGTGAGAGCAGTAGCTACTAAAGTCCCATTGAATAAGCACAGAACAGGAATACAAATGAGAGGCAAACAGGCCAGAGCCAGTCACGCCACTGCGTCAACATACATCACTAACAAGGGCAGGGTGACATCAATAAACGAGAGGTCAGACTCAGGTCGCGAAGGGAGAGTCAGCTCCTGTGAGGGCAGAGGAGGGGCCTTGTTCTGGGACTTAAGTTGCTTCACCTTCTCCTCCGACTCTCCTCCTCATCCTCCTCCTCCTCCTCCTCCTCCTCCACCATCTCTTTCATAGTCCAAAGAGGGTAGGGCCTGGAGAGAGAGCAGGCATCAACGAGATCTGGAACTGAGAGTGAGCAGGCAAACTTGGGGCACACAGAATGTGGGTCCTTCAGCTGACTTGTGGCAGCAGGCCTCTAGTCTAGGAGACACCGGTAGAACAAGTCCCAGGAGCTACCCCATCACCAGTAGGTGCCAAAGAAGGGGGACACTTCTCCAAACATGTAGGGGAAATGGCAACTGGAGCGAAGGGTGTGGGAACCACAGGGAATAGGGAGAGGAGAGGTGGTGAGGGAAAGGCGAACTTAGATGTTGTAGATGCAGGGTGACAAGATTTGCTGTAGGACAAATGAGCAAGGGACTTACACTACTGGATTTTCCTTACCTTCTTATAAACAAGGAAATCCAGTGAGCATGGAGAGTGATGGTCACAACAATTAACACACATGGGTAGCAGCACACAGGAGCTCTCCTCATAGAGTGGGTGTGCATGTTCACCACATGGAAAGTCTGTTGTAGAGTGGGAAGACGTGGAAAAAACGCAATCGCCAAAAACTCCTTAAATGGTGGATAACGTATGACTTCACATCACACCAATAAACCATAATCTTGACCTTCTCTCAGAGAGTATCCCCTCAAATGACAGAAGAAATGGGCCCAATTCTGATGCCATTGTCCTTTCTGAATTCACTGAATAAAACGAATGCCTCTCTGTTCCAGATTGGCCCAGAGTTCTATATCAGTTTGAAGGATGAGTCCCTCGACAAATTACTGTGCGAACCATATTCAAAGACAGGTGACGAGTAACGGACTTTGGGATGTTGCCAAGATAAACAGAGTCGTGAAAGTGCATAGATTGGGCGGCGGAAGAAGTTTTTATCAACAGCGAAGCCAACTGCATCTTACCCAAGGTATTGATATGTCACTGAGAAAACTGTAGACAATTCAAAACAAGGCACTACACCTCCCCTGAGCTGCACCAGATTACCGGAATTCCGATGCTAAAAGATCGGAGCCGGCAATCAGCAATTATTACAAGTGACCTTGAGATCAGAAGAAACGAAACGAGATGTCACAGCAAAAAAAAAAAAAAGTTTGGAGGATGTAAGTAAAGCAGTCAAGCTGCTCATCCTACAAAAGAGCAAGGCCAGGAAGTCACGTCGAGAAGAAGTCACGGCCGAATGTTGCTGCTGAAGCTGGTGTATTTTCTCCGTCTTCTTATGGAATCCCCTCCATGGACTCCAGCATCACTTTAGTGTCCAGGGAGGGTCCATCTGTGTGGTGGCGTCCACCCTCACCCTCAGCCCCTCGGGAGAAATTATGGTGCTGGGCTACTCTCGTTTCACACCTCAGCATACACCAGCCAGTTTCTGTTTATGATGGTCTGCTTCTTCAGCTGGGCTCTCAGAGCTCCGCCTTCTCCCATCGTGCTTTCAGGACTGCACCCACATCAGCAGTGGCAGCACACAGCGCACCATCCTTGTCATCACCAGTGTTTTCATAGTGGCCTCCCTCCCCATCTCCTGCCAGAGACGATGAGGTGTGGTGGGGCCCAGTACCACATGCACAACGGGGCTGCGTGTATCCCCGTGACGTCACAGACTTACCAGAACTGCGCTGTGATGAAAACTGCAGCTAGAGTGTATGGTCCTAAAGACTTTCAGATCTAAAAATACTGCGGTTTTTCAATGCTTTCTTCTCCTAGATAGCCTTGTGATTTAACTAAAGAAATTCATACCATTACATAAAACAATGGTACGAAACTGCTCGATGATTTATGAGCATTCAAAATAGTCTTGTCAATGTACTGCAAATATGTATCTATAGGCATGAATAGAAACTATAATTATAATTTCTTTATTTCTCCCTCGCCTTGGAGTTTACCTTTTCTTGCATATAAAAACAGGACTCCTAAAGAATATAAGAATTTATTTTCCAAATTATTTTAGTACATTTTAATCTCCACTTATACTTCAAAGCGTGCTGAATACACATCAGAGTCATAATATTTGACAAAATAGAGTATTTCCTGAGACACTGTTCATTAAATCAGAAAATATGACCAACATCTTTCATTTCCCTGATTTTCCAGGTCTGTAGGGCTTTAAATGCAAAACATTTATGTGACTTTTATATTCTTCAGTGAAAATTCTCCAGATGTGCTATCCATTTAATCAAAAGACACTTATTTCCTATTTTTCTTTCTACACTGCTTAATATGTGAAACACAGAATCTATGAAAACTAGTTTCAGTAGGTTGTTTAAGTTCAAAATTATTTCAGAAATAGCTATATTTGTATAAATCACCATAATTATCCTATAGATAGTTGTATGGTTCAATAACATTAGCATGTATCACATTGGAATAAACATCAAAATATCTATCAAGAATGATAAAAAGAATAGTAAATATTTTCGAGCCACAAAGTAAATGAAAACTTATTTTTCAGCACAGAAAAGTTGTATGATAATATCCATCAGTAAAGTATTACAAAAGACAGTCTAATAAACAGCACACTCAGCAATACAATAGAAGATACTGAGATGCTTGTCTCACTATTGAAACAAAGCTATTTCCTTGTGTCAGTGGAAGGAAGCTGTGCACAGATTACTATGCAAACTTCACTGAGGTAAACCTATGTTCAAACTTTGTATCAGCTGAAGAAAGTTGCACACGAATTGCAATGCAAAGTTCCTGAAACTAGACTGTGTTCACTGTTAACTATGTGGAATACCTTATCGAAATAAGTTATATTTTTCATTAAAACATACCAAGCATGAGACATAAGAAATACGGGCTCCTCATACAACTACACATAAGTGATGAACCAGAAAGTAGTTGTACAGCTGCCTTGTGTGCAACAAAACATCATTTGGAGAAGTCGCAGATATTGAACAACTCCACCAAAACAATGATAGTCATTATCAAATTACTGCATGCGTAATATAAGGAAAGGGGAATTGGCTGTATTTATGAAAATTGGAACATAACTGCAAGCCATTGTTATAAGTGAGTATCACAGTTAAGTTATTTTAGCTCTCACAGAAATTTTTTAAACTTTACCGAGTAATTAGAGTGCTAATATTTAGTAGAAATAGTTAGGACGTCATTGTTTGTGGCTATTTCAATATTTATTTCATTTTGTATAATACTGACTATACTAAAAGTACTGGTTGAGGTAACTGCTGTCCAGCTTCGGTTTTTCCCCATAATAACAGTCACAACTAAAAAGGGCATAGCGTAAATTAAGCATCGTTGCACTAATTCCTGCTATTTTTCATGAAACGGATGTGAACTCAATGGTAAACGGTTTATCTGCCTATAATGGTCATAGGGCAGAGATAAACTATCTTCATTGGTGATGTTTAATTAAAGGAGAGACAAAGTTCAGATATTAGAATCATAAGTGGTGACTCAGCTTCACCATTCAAAGAGAATTTGCTATATGAGTAACAGGAGAAAGTTTACTGAGGGCAGACAGAATAAGATAAATCTCTCTCCAAAACGATATTCTTATAATTCTATGAATCCACTTATCCTTTAAAACATTCCAGAGATAAATGAAGTGGAAACATATAAAAATTGCCAGAATACTTTCACTAAGAAATGTAGCTTGTCAATTAAAGACGTCAGGCAGAAAATCAGAAATCTCAAGATATTTAGAAGAAACAAAAGACTATGTCAGTTCCCACTTGAGTATTTTATGAGAATCCTTGTACTTTCAGTTAACGCTATTCTTCATATTAACCAGTTTTTTTAATTCCAGGGTGTTGACATAATCTCTAAAATGAATAATGCAACATAAATGCTTAGCATAAAGTAGTAGATGAAAATGGCAACTGGATATTACAAAGGAATGCATAAACTTTTTTTCTGCTTTTCTCCTGACATAATTTATTATTTGAATACCTCACATGTTATGCCTTCTGGCCGTTAATACATATCTTGACTTCTTCAGCAGTATTGGATTTATGGGACATGATGCATCAATGAATAAATAAAGACAATAGCATAAAACAAACAGAAAATTATATTTAACCCAGCAACAGAAGAACATAGTCATGAAATCCAGCCTTTCCTCCTCCAATTTGTTCTCTTCACGGCAATGTTTCTAAGAGCTGCAGTTAATCCAGTGAACGCCGGTTACTTGTGGAACTTTATACAAGATTAGTTTATAGTCAACCAGCTGTTTCCTGGCATTGTAACTATGTATGTAAAAAGAGGTCGTACGTAAGGAAATGTTACGTGATTTTCAGACAATACTATCTACAGTAGAATGGAGCCCTGGATTACAGTAACTGGCTGTAACTGGTCATTTTCAAGGATTTCTCCAGAGCATTAAAACCAAATTTGATTACATCTATCCACAGAATACCAAAAAATATCAAAACATAAGTAAAAGTACCGATAGGAAAAATTGAACTGAGAAAGGAAAATGTATTTTATGGCAATTACAAGAACTCTTCAAGGTAGCAACACGTCCCAGCTCAAAGGAAATGTGGAACAGCAAATATTTACAGGTAACAATAATTTTTAGAGTGGATGTAGAAGTAATCATGAAGAAAGTCAATGGTAGCTACATTGATGGAACTCACAAACCATACAAAGTAAGCGGTTCTGTAGCAGCATTACAGGAAAAGGTAGATCAAAAGGAACTGTGCTTGGATGGCACATTATGTAGCGGGTTTCGAGATTCCATCATGAACCTGTAAGCAGCTAGATAAATAATTTCAATATGAGAGAAAACCTGCAAGTTGTCTTGTTTGTATGTTAGTATGTGCCTGAGATGTACTTAAAGCTTTACAAACTTTAATAAAAGCCTTTATCATCAGCGTCTTCAATAAGCATATATAAAGTACCAAGTATTATCTCACATAAGTGCTCCATATCTTCAAAATCAGGAGATGCGCAGTTTTTAACAGAGTTCAGAATACTTTTGGTATCGTGAAAACAATTTACCTTCATAGGAATTTTATACACTACAGCACCAAAGAAACTGATATAGGCATGCGTATTCAAATATAGAGGTAATGAAACCAGACAGAATACGGCGCTGCGATCGGCAACGCCTATATAAGACAACAGGTGTCTGGCGCAATTGTTAGATATGTTACTGGTGTTACAACGGGAGGTTACCAAAGATTTAAGTGAGTTTGAACCTGGTATTATAGTCAGCACACAAGCAATGGGACACAGCATCTCTGAGGTAGCGATGAAGTGTGGATTTTCCCGTGCGACCATTTCACGAGTGTACTGTGAATATCGTGAATCCGCTAAATCATCAAATCTCCAACATCGCTGCGGCAGCAAAAAGATCCTGCAAGAAAGGGACCAACAGCGACTGAAGATAATCGTTCAATGTGACCAAAGTGCAACCCTTCCGCAAATTGCTGCAGATTTCAATGCTGAGACATCAACAAGTGTCGACATGTGAACCACTCAATGAAACATCATTTATAATGGTTTTCAGAGCCACTCGTGTATCCTTGGTGACTGCATGACATAAAGCTTTACGCCTTGCCAGGGCCCGTCAACAGCGACACTGGACTGTTGATGACTGGAAACATGTTGCCTGGTCGGACGAATCTCCCTTCAAATTGTATTGAGCGGACAGACATGTTTGGGTATGGAGACAACCTCAGGTATCTATGGACAATGCGTGTCAGCAGGGGACTATTCAAGCTGGTGGAGGCTCTGTAATGGTGCGCTTGTACAGCTGGAGTGATATGGGACCCCTGATAAGTCTTGATACGATTCTGACAAGTGACAAATCTGACCACCTGCATCCATTCATATCCACTATGCATTACGAGGGACTTGGGCTATTCAGCAGGACAACGCGACAAATCACACGTCCAGAATTGCTACAGAGTGGCTCCAGGAACACACTTCTGAGTTTAAACACTTCTACTGGCCACCAAATTCCCCAGACACGAACATTTATTGAGCATATCTGGGATGCTTTGCCACTTGGAGTAGCAGCGCCGTCTTGGGCGCCTTGCCATGGTCAGTGCGGCTCCCGCCGTCGGAGGTTCGAGTCCTTCATCGGGCATGGGTATGTGTGTTGTCCACAACGTAAATTAGTTTAAGTTGGATTAAGCAGTGTGTAGGTTTAGGGACCGACGACCTCAGCAGTTTGGTCCCATAAGACCATACCATAAATTTCCAAATGGGATGCCTTGGAATGTGCTGTTCAGGACAACCCTGCAGGATTCATGATGCCTCCAGCACTACCTCAGATATTAGTCGAGTCCATGCCACGTCGTGTTGTAATAGCACTATCCTTTGACAACGCTTTTACTCTAACGCCTAACATTCTACAGCCAGCATGGTATTAATCTTTTAGGCTATGGAGTTAAATTAAGAAAATATAAAGATATGACAGAACTGTTTTTAAAAACAGCTGACATATGTGATGCGATGGAAACAAATAACACATGACAAATTTATCGTCATTTACTCACATGATGTGCATGCACAAAATCCTTTCTGGGTACTACTGCTAACCAGCGATTTCTCATTTTCTCGCATTTGGGAAATCGGCACATGTACACTTCCATTTCGTATACATGTTGTCCTCTTCCTTTCTTGGCCTCATTTTTCTGCAGGTGCAGATACGAAGGTTTTATAGATTAATTGCTGTTTTTTGCAACTGCAGTGAAGTCTTTTTAAGACAAACGCAGTTCGCTTTATTCTAAACCATCTTCAGTTGCCACTGTGACAATATGGTTTTTTTCTTTACAATTTTGTTTGCAAGGATAATGAACAGTTCGTATGCTTTACTTACTACTAAAACAGTTTCAATTCTTATGGTTACTAACGATTTTTTTTAATGTTTACTTTATTCTTGTTGTTCATCCACGTGTATATTTCCGGTATTTAGTACCCAGCGCTTTCACTATACTAAATATTCACGTTTCTGTGTTGAGAAGTACTAGTGTCGCCTCGCCATTTTGTGTGTTTTGTTTTGTTATTAGGAGATGCGTTCTTCTTTTGTTTGTTTTGGTAATAGTGGGAGTATCTGCTATCGCGCTGTTAGTGTTTATATATTACGACTAGTGTGTGTGTGTGTGTGTGTGTGTGTGTGTGTGTGTGTGTGTGAAGGTATCATGTCTCGACTACTGAGTGTGTAAGTTATTGCTTTATTATGACACAGTGGTGTACGATCCAGGGTGGGGGTATTGTCTAGTTTGTGGTATTATTTTGTGGTGTCTAGTGGGTTGTTCTTTCCCTACAATATGTTTTATTCGTTTAAATACAGCCTGGTTGCTGATGTTTGTCTGGTCATTTATTACGTATTTCTTCTCTATTTGAGATGTAAGCTTCTGTGACAAATAAAGTTCTTTTTTGAAAAATTGGAGCTAGTAGTTAAAAAATCTTTAATAATAAGCCATTAATTGCTATATGTGATGATTTCAATACAGAAATGGCAAGCACAGAGGGGCTAGTTACAACATTTCCGAATAAGCTAGTATCATTGGACCTGTATTACACAAATCCACACATCAAAAAAAGGTTTGCATCACCCCAGTTCCCAGAATTCCTGTTGACTGCGGATATTTTATTACAGACACAGTCCCTTTGACTGTTTGGAAATATCACTAAACCTGCCCAAAGATGTAAACAACCGTGCATGAGCACCACGTATTAGACAGATGGGGGTCTGACAGCTGATCAGTTCCTGTCATTCCATCAGGAAGGAGGTACACAGCTCATGTTGTCTGTAGTTCAACCATGCCTAGATGGTCGTGTCTGCATTGTTACTTCGTGCCAGGAAGGGCTCTCAACAAGGAGAGTGTCCAGGAGAGTGAACCAAAGCGATGTTGTTCGGACATGGACGAGATACAGAGAGACATGAACTGTTAATGACATGCCTTGCTCAGGCCGCTCAAAGGCTACTATTCCAGTGGATGACCGCTACCTACGGATTATGGCTCGGAGGAACCCTGACAGCAACGCCACCGTGTTGAATACTGCTTTTCATGCAGCCACAGGACGTCGTGCACAATAGGTTGCATGATGCGCAACTTCACCCCCGACGTCCGTGGCGAGGTCCATCTTTGCAACCACGACACCACGCAGCGCAGTACAGATGGAACCAACAACATGCCGAATGGACCTCTCAGGATTGGCATCATGTTCTCTTCACCAATGAGTGTCGCATATTCCTCCAACCAGACAATCAGAGATGTGTTTGGAGGCAACCCAGTCAGGCAGAACGCCTTAGAAACACTGTCCAACTAGTGCTGCAACTTGAAGGTTCCCTGCTGTTTTGAAGTGGCATTATGTGTGGCCGACGTACGCCGCTAGTGATCATGAAAAATGCCATAACGTACGGTACGTGAATGCCTTCCTCCGACCGATAGTGCAACCATATTGGCAGCATATTGGGGAGGCGTTCTTCTTCATGGACGACAATTCCCGCCTCCATCTAGCGCATCTTGTGCATGACTTCCTTCAGGATTACGACATCGCTCGACTGGAGTAGCCATCATTTTCTCCAGACATGAACCCAATCAAAAATGCCTGGGATAGATTGAAAAGGTCTGTTTATGGGTGATGTGACCCACCAACCACTCTGAGGGTTCTACGCCAAATCGCTATTGAGGAGTGGGACAACCTGGACCAACAATGCCTTGATGAACTTGTGGATAGTATGCAACAATGAATACAGGCATGCATCAGTGCAAGAGGACGTGCTACTGGGTATTAGAGTCACTGGTGTGTACAGCAATCTGGACCTCCACCTCTGTAGGTCTCGCTGCATGGTGGTACAATATGCAATGTGTGGTTTTCATGAACAATAAAAAGAGCAGAAATGATGTTTATGTTGATTCTATTCCAATTTTGTGTACAGGTTTTGGAACTCTCCGAACTTAGTTGATGCAAAACATTTTTTGATGTGTGTAATTGTACTACACATAAGAATGTGTACATACACATTATTGCAGTGAATTTCCATAGGGAAGACTTCACACTCAGGCTTGCAGGAGAGGGTCTGACAGATCATGAGCCTATGCTCCTCACACCTCATAAGACGCAACCAATTAAAATCGAGCAGCCTAAAGTGGTACTGGTAAGACGTCAAAAGGAAGAGTACACAAGACTGTTTGTTGAGAGTCTAGGTAGTGCAAACTGGGACTTGATATGTAATTGCCAATTGGCGAAGAGGGGAGCTGAAATGAGCTCTGATAACTTTCTAAATAAATGTACAGATTTATGGTATTCTTATTCTCCAGCAAAAAAAAAATAATCTCCAAATGCACCTAAAAATAAAAGGCTGAACGAGCTCTCTGAAGAACTTTCGAAAATCAGAGAAAACATGCTCATACTGTACAAGGTGCATAAGCATGCCTGTACCCAAAGGACAGAACAGAGGGAGAACATTTATAGGACTTATCTTAAATACCAAAAATTCTGCAAAGCTAAGCTCCTCATGGCTAAAACTGGCAGTGGAAAACTATATGGAAAGGGCCCCAAATAAATTCAAGGCAGCATGGCCAATAATAAAACAAGAGCACACTAAAATGCACACAAGCAACTCTGCTAGACGCCGAGGAATGAAATCACTACTTTTAAAACTCTATTTAAGAAATAGAAAACAATATTAAACCAACAAGTTCATGAGCAATGACCTGATTAAAGCCCCAGTGTAAGGTGAACATGTATTTCAATGGGATATTAACACGTCTGCTGATATTATAAAAACTATCTCCAAATTTTCACATTCTAAAAGTACCCGTTGCTATTTGTTGTCAAATTACATCATTAAAAAGTCATTACACTCAGTCTCTACACTATTAGCTTTTCTTTTTAATAAATGTGTAGAATTTGAAGTATTTCTGAATCATTCAAGGTATCAAAAGTTATTCTAGGGACAAAGAGTATCCCCATAGCTACAGAGTAGTCTGAATTGTGCCAATATTTTCAAAGATATTTGAAGTACTGCTACACACACACAAATAAGCAGCTACTTCGAAAAACTCACTCTCCTGTGTAACAATCAGTTTGGTTTTCACAAGGTCAGAAACACAGCAGAAACCTTTTTGAAAACTGGGACAAGAGATTAAGACACAGATTCAACAGGTTAAAATCCAGATGGAAGAAAGGATCGCCAGAATTGGTAGTCAGATCACTCAGATAAATGAAGACGCGAAAGAATCTAGGGAAAGAATCCAGGTACTAACACAAGGGCAGCTGCAAATACGCACTGACGTGGATAAGGTTCAATTGGACATCGTCAACATTGACAAAAAGATGGACAAGGCGAAAAAGGCCACTCGAACAGCAATACAAATTTCGGAAGAACAAGTGATTCAAAGCAAGGTCGCACAAGTTGCACTGAAAAAGTGTGACCAGCGCATCAATAAAATAAAACTTAAAAACAAAGATCAGTTTGAAAAGCTTCGAACGAAGTTGATACAAAATATCGAAGAAAAGATCGAAACCGATTACACCTGTAGCGAAACAACCGATACGTCAAGCATTAATTCAGTACATGAACACGTGCTCTCTAAGAAAGTTCAAGTAGAACAAAGACCAGAAGTAACACTTGCGCAGAAGTCGAAACAGAAGGCCCCGACTTAAGTGACACATGACACGCCACGGAACCAGGCACAGCGTCTAGAAAAACGGGATACATACAGTCAGCCGATACCAATGGAAAGACAAGCGACTGAACCAGTAAACCCGATGACACAATATAACAGTAGCGCAGGTACAGTACCGCGAACGACGAGAGTAGAGACAAACGAACAACATTGTTCACCAGTGTTACGATATAATGCGAATATGGGTCAGGAAATTGAGAATAGGCAGACAGGCAGTGGATTGCCTGAGAATAGGCAAGACAACACAATGAATGACAGATTATTTGAGTCTATGAATCAGGCAAAATCGGGATTTATGAGTAGATACAATACAGATCACTTTTTGACAGAAAATTCCTACATTTCAAGGAACAAGGCGGTAGCTTGCATGCACGAAAATTGATCGATCAGTTCCAGGTAGGCTTGCCAAATCATAGGAGCTCGGCTCACACACTTGACTTTATTTGTGCACACATGTCAGGGACAGTAGCGGAGGTGATGCGAAAGATCGTTGCTACCTGTACGTCTTACCTACAGTTCAGAACAACATTTCTCGAAAGATATTGGTCTAAGGAGGCGCAAAACAAAATGAAATACGAGTTACTTCAGATGACACCATATGAAAACTCAGTGGAAAAAGGCGTTGTAAAATTCTTTGACACAATGGACAAAAAGAATCAATGCTTAGATAAACCATACAGTAACGGAGAGATGATACGTCTATGTAAAATGAAGTTACCGGTAAAGTATCAACAGGCGACTGTAGCAAAAAATGAAAATACCGAGGAATTCAAAGAGGAGCTCGAACTCATGTTTAAAGAAAACGAGATGAAAGAAAAAAGAAAGGAAAGGGAACAGCAAAAGGAGAGGACTAGGAACGAATATTCTAATAATAATAGTAATCCTAATAATACTAATTTCAGGCAATTTAACAGCTCAGCACAGTGGCATAATGGAGGTAATTGGGATAGAAACGGGAACCAGAATAATTGGTACCGGGATAGGAATGGTAATGGACACTCATACAGTGGCGGATATGGGTTTAGGAACCAAATGCCAACGGTCAAGGGTACTTTGAAGGCGGTCACGATGCCAGAAACAGCATCTGGCAAGACCGGGTTGCGAATAATTACAGAAAGAATCATGGTGCACAGAGACAAGAACAACACAGCAAAGGGAAACCAGAAGTAACGCCACTGAATCCTGAAAATCGTAAAGATTGTCAGGAAAATACGGAAGAGGTTAGGCAAACTAACGTCCACCCATTAACACAATCAAAACAAAACAATCGTCTCTTCCAAGCAGATAAATCAAAATTAGACAAAACTGACAATAGCCACAATACAGATAAACAGGGACTTACGAAAATTTCCGATAAAGAGTCAGCACCAGATACACTTGAATTACGCTACAGAGCCTGGGAAAACAGCGTAGAGGGGGAAAATTCTGAAAGTGAGGATGAACTGCCACCACTTCCGTCTGCTGAAGAATTGGGTGATGAAGAACTATTGACGGGACTTAGCGATATATTTGACGAGAATCAAGTGAAAGATCATGATGGAACAGAGCAGAGTATCGCAAATGAAAACAAAACACAGACAAATCGTCGCTTCTGCCTTACGGAACATTCGGTCAGCAACAACGAGATGTAAGATCACCCAAGGAAAGTTTGCCACAAAGAAACGCTTCACCTTGGGTCAGAAAGTATTCGTAAAGACTCATTACCTTTCACACAAGAGCCAAAATAATTGCCGTACTTTTTTCCAGACTATAAAAAGCTGATGGTAATTTCCAGAATCGCTCACGAAAATGCCATGGAGCTAATGAACCCAAAAACAGGTAAGTGTATTGGCATCTACCACGTGAGTCATTTAAAAGCATGCGAATGGAAAGAACAGTAATAGAAAAGACACAAAGGGGCAAAAGAAACCTCATATCTTATACTAATCACTAAATAAAAGATAATTAAGTAATCAACAAATTACCACATTAATTAAAAGAAAGAAAGAGAGATAGAAAACTGGCTAACAATTTTCTTGTATCATTGAGTACACTGCAACATGCACACAAACAATAAATGATGCACAACTAATAAAAGAATGAAGGAGTGGTAGGCTACAAAAAAAAAAACACACACACACACACATATATATATATATATATATATATATATATATATATATATATATATATAGGAACAATAGCTATAAATAAATAATTACAAAAATTGTTAAGAATGGCTGAGAAACTTAATTGGAAAATCCGAAAGAACAATTTTTGCCTGACTTTGTCAATGTTTTCCTTGGCATTGACAAATCGCAGACATAAATTTTGTCACAAGGGGGGGGGGGGGGGATATGTAACGTGGCGTGGTCTCCTGACCTTCATTTCTTACATATTCCGACCTTACCATCGTATTCTGGGTATCAAGATGTTTCATTCGAGCCCAAACTCGATAGGGCTGAGTTAATTTTACATATTTCCATTTAATCAATACTCAAATCTAATAAATAAATCGCAAGTGCACACCGAGATTAAAAAGTCGAGGCTGGCGTACACAGACATTCAAGACACAACGGCCACAGGAGTTGGGGTTCAGCAGAAGCAACAAGCCCTCTGGAAAGTTCATAGGAGGGTGAGTTAGCACACAGCTATGCCTGCCTGCCGACCGCCCATGGACCAAAACAGTTTTCGCCAGAGGAAAGGAATAATGGCCTGCATGTTCACCTTAAAAGCAATACCCACTATATTGCTTAGGAGAGCCCCAGCATACGATTTTTTTGATGGACCTAATGCGTAGTTTCAGAGTTCTCACAAGTGGACAGTAAATGCCTCACGCAGATGCTATATATTTCCAGGTGTTTGGCTTAGCCATTCTCCCATCTGTAAGAGTAACGCTGATTGTTGGACCATTTCTGACGCAATGAGCCGCAGGAGTGAGGGAAAGACAGTAGATGATTTTTGTGTGCACGGAAGTCGGTTCGGTGACGCCCTTGTAGTGGGAACACGTAGTGGGAGCGACTGCGCTCGTGCGTGTACGCAGAGAGCGAGGAACAAAGTCTGTGCTCAGTACTTCACTGGGATAGCACCTCTGTCACTAGCGAATCGGAATGATACTCTATACTGAGTCGCTCGCGATTAAGAATTTGACAGATGTTAAGTCCCATAGTGCTCAGAGCCATTGATTAAGAATTTGTTCACTGTGTTGGCCGCGACATTTAATGTGCAGTGTGAACACAGACACAGTATTAGTTAGCGCCTGCGAGCAAACATTGAGTGGCATCTCGGTGGACTGGTTATCTGACTGGTGCACCACGCCAATAGCTAGACTGGGGCCAGACAGGAGTCCTTGACTTCATCAAGGCATAGTGAGAGTTCGATTGGTGAAGAACAATCCAGATGGAATGAGATAGTTTTGTTATTTTTCAGCAGCAAACGACGCAGGAAGCAGTCTTCGTAGCTCACGGTATTGTGCGCTACAGCGCAGGTGAGACTCATCTTTCCTCCATTAGATATAGCATACTTCATTCACGTCACGCCATTACATTTCTGAAGCGACAGCCTCGACAGTACTTAGAAAAATTCAATTGGAGAATTATTCAAGTTCAGTAGGCGCAGTTCTCTGCCATTCTGCCAAGTAAATAAGATTCTTAAAGAAAAGGGATAAAAGAGCTTTCCCACACATTGTATATAAATGTCATTAACAGGTTTCCTATCCGGAAGAGGTAACCTCCTGTTCCGAAAAGAACCCGGAAATTTGTCTATCAGTTTATAAATGAAAGTTTCATTTGATTTTTCTTACATTTTTGCAATAAATAATATTTTCCGTTCATTTAATGTTTTTCTTACACTAACTAGCAATACTCTAGTACCCAAGTATCACACTAGTTACGTAAGAAAATAGAATATCTTTGTGTCTTTTCCTTACAGCGGACGACTCCAGAAAATATTTATTGCTTAAAGTTTTTCTGGCATTTCTTTTTGGTACGTTAGGAGCGTCTGTCTGGCTTTTGTAGTAGTGTGGGGTGAAAATTGCTTTTTGCAGGAGCCAAAGGGTACTTGTCAGATCAATCCGTTGTGCAACTCGTCAACATAACACCCACACACTGACATAATTTGGTTGACTATTCACGTAAGGCTTAGATATGTTATTACATTCATTAGGCAAACTTGTACACATATGCTTTCGGTCCAGAAGCGTTCTTAACACTGAAACAAACTAACAGATTTTCTATGCGAGTCTAGTTGTACACACTCTCCACAATATCCTTTATTGGCACTTCTCAATGTCGCCTTTTCTGGGGGTCCCCTCATGTAGTTGGAATCTCTGTGTGGCACTTGCTGTGACATAAAAGCCTCTGATAGCGAACTTCAACCGCTTCTAGTCGCCCAAGGATTAGCTCAAAAAATGATAATAATACAGCACAAACAAATATTTGTACTAGCACATAAAATGGTTCGCAATAATACGCCATCCACGAAGTCTGCTTCTGTGATTTGTTAAAAAAGAAACAGAGTGTTAACTGACTACAAGTTTTCTTATTTATAGACGACCAGGGTACAGAGAACTTGGCACCTCTAATTTTTATTGGAAATAGTCTCGCGCTTAACTACAAAGAAATCTGTGCCCTCACAAGGCTCACAGACGTGGGACAGAGCTGCTCACGCATGACATAGCATGCGTTCGACTCGTATGTCGCGATGTGTCCTGTATTTGCTTTAAAGCACTGTCTACTTGCGATCGTTAATGGTAATCCTGTCGGTCATCATAGTACTTCCACCTCATGTGCGTTGAAACGTGGCACATTCCTCTAAACGAGCTATGATTTATGTGATGTACTCCTCCATCCCCCTGTCGCATCTTGAGTGCTTAATGATGACTTCAGCTTCATAACTAAGTTAGTCATAGGTGCTTTTGAGGCGCTGCAATCACTGTGCATACATTTGTCTCACAGATGTGCTGCTTGCAGAGTTAGTGAGTGAATGACTTGTAATTTTCATATGTCGGACGCTGCTGCTATGTGTTTACATGTTTCCTTGTAGGAGGTATCCCCTGCTACTAACGATCATTTTATATAGGCCTGATGCAGGCATCGTATAGTTTCTGAACCGTGATCGGATGTGAACAGCAGACACTATACGTCTCCGGAAAGGTACATTGTGCTCGTATTACACAGAGCTAATGTTTTACGGGTGTAGTGTTTTCGTTTCACGGTCCGATAACATAGTTTATTGTAAAGAAACCGGAAAGAAGGATGTATGTCATCCGCTTGAAATATATTTCTTACATTGGAATATTAGCAGCGCTACATTACATACGACTGATAGGTCGGAAACGCAAGCAATCTAACATTACAGCCCTTTTAAGTGCAGAACGTTTTTGCCTTAAGAATGTGTGTGTTTATGCTCTCTCTTACTAATACCTTCCAGATCCTGATCCTAGACTCTGGAATAATATTTTAGAGTTACTAGTTTGGTTGATTTACATAAAAATGCTTCGAACTCCATCCGTCTGGAGCTCCATCGCGCACAAAAATCATCCGTTTCTTGTTCTTCTTAACCATCTGCTATTACCTCACGACACCTTGAAATCTGTTACTGTACAACGATAAGGAGTGCTGACCTTTTCAACATGGGTGCATCTCGATAAATCTTGTGCACTTAAATGGGTGAGCACTCGGCGAGCTCCATTCCTTCGTGAGACGTGGAACGTAGTGGTCTTCATCTGGTCGGTTGCAGATTAAATTGGTAACGGTACTGGAGGGCGGGTTGGTCAATGACGGTGTGATGAGGACGTTTCACTGTCTAATTTTAACCTAAAACAGCGAGATTGCTCTGTGACTCCCATACACAGAGAAACAGATCATAAATTAAGCACTATGCTCAGTGTGTTAGAAATATGTACAGTACAGTCTGATGTACTTTGACAGTTTATGTGTTCGAGAATTAACAATGAATGGATGTACTGCACAGTCATCTATCCATGTTCGCAATGATACTCGCAAAGTGGAGAAGGGGTGGTTTAGCTATGGTACTGAAATTGAGAAACGTGCTGTCACATCATTGGTCGGTGTTGAAATTACTGCAGGACTGTTTGCACTATCAGCTGTGATGGTTATTATTAGAGTACATGGATGGTGTTTTTTCCATCCCATCCATGAACTGGCACGCTGTTGGTTACTACATAACGATTGACTGAAATCACTTGTTTGAGTTGAAGAAAGAGCTTTGGTGGATGTACAGCACCTTCTGGGGTGGATAGCATCCAAACATTGGTCGCATACATGACTGCAATATGATGAATTATTCGAATGGAACATGGAGTCATTAGCTAGTCTGTGACTATGGAAGATGAGTTTAAATGCAGAGCTCATGAATCACTTTCTGACAGTAGTTTGGAAACTCTTCACAACGCCGCAAAAACTCCGCTAGTTTGCTTATGTTGTAACTCGCTTTTATTTAAAATCATCCAGTGTGTGTGGCGTGTTATGGTAGCCGCAATAGCAATATGATTTACACTGTGCGATGTCTAGTTTTCTGTGAGAGGCTGTGGATCAGAAAGTCTTAATGTCAGTTTAGAACCTGATCAGACCTTGAATTAGTGGCAGAAAAACAAAATGTAAGGCAGTGTACAAAGTGCGCTACAACTGAAAAAAATATTGTTTCAAACAACGAGAGAGGGCCACAGGGAGCGTCTCTTGCGATTTTCAGTACAGTCTGCGGGATACAATCATCGACCTACAGTGCAAGTGACGAAACTTTAAACTGGCCTCTGGAGTGGATCAGTACCTGCATGTTTAATAGGATCGTCCCACACCAGCAGCAGGTGTAAATTCAGTGAGGGATGGAGTGTTCCATTAGGAATGCTAGGAGGGATGCACGCTGTGCAATTCTGGGAAGTATTGCGAAATCTCTCTCTCCGTGCTGGACCACACCACAGCTATGCGTCATCGTGCTAGTAACGGTGGCTAGGTGAGCTCTATATCAGATGAGGTTAGTGGAGTTTCTATGTTCGCGGGTGGAGAATAACGACGATAGCATGTCGGGCTGATGGATTTGAATGGACACAGATCTGATTCGGACTGTAGTATCTGTATCCAGTTTGGAGAAGCACCACAATGCGCGCATTTCCACCAAATGGTCAAAACACAGTTCTGTTGCACTAATTCAGGTCGTTCTGTTTCTAGACGGGTTGCAGAAGGTGGTGGATATGCCTTTCTCCGACTTCTGCTCAGTTCCGATTGAAATTGGAACGATCACATGCGCAAAGCTGTAGAAATGAGAGCAGTTGCAAGATCCGTAGGGGGTGACTAAAACCACGTCGGAATTTTGCTGTAACAGCCAGGTTCGAGAAAGCTGACTCGTTTCAAGATATGAAAGTGCCAGGAATGAGATTGAGTAGCGGTTGTAATCATTATTCTCAATAGGATCCAATGCAGGTATGTACTTGAATGCAAAAACTTGATTCCAAACCATGGATATCATTTCTAGCAGGTAGCGAACACTAGAGATCTGATAAGCTAGTGTACATTTCCTTAGGACCTCAATCAGCACATCATCTAGTACTTCTGTTTGTGATCCATCTCAATCAGTCATCGCCTATAACTCAGTGAATGTATTGCAGAACCTCTGACGTGGTATCGAGACAGAACACGTTACAGGTACTATAGAAATATCTAGCTGGGGTGGCGTGCGGGAGTCGCAAATACCGCTTACATACCACGTTCCTTAGCCAAATCACTTTCAAAATTCAGCGATTTCATCACGAGGTTGCATCGTGGGCTACGTGTAACCTGACTGCTGGTCTGATAATATACACTCCAGCGATCACCGTCTCGGTATTTGTCCGGAAAGACTACCTCATTCCGAGGTAATGTCGTACCTCGATTTATAAAGCCCATATAGCTTTTCACGTGGATACTTGTGTGCGCCTTATGAACCAAGACCGTTTGTGACAGTAACATACAGCAGGTGTTGCGATCGGGTTTTTCTACATCTGACCGACCATGTCTCTCTTTCTAAGACACAATGGTAGCACTCGCAAGAAAAACTTATGAGACATGTCCACCCATTACTGAATTTCTCTCAGTATTATTTCGTAGCGTAGGCAATCAGTTAGTAGTAGTGGGGGATGCATGGTAGATTCACCTTGAGCACGAGGCTTATAAAGGATGTATTTGTGTTCCTACATCTGCAAAGGAGATGACTGTGGAATACTGTGATAGCAGAGGAAAGAGTATGTCAAGTCATAAGAATGGTACAGATATTTCTATTTCCAGAGCCACAGCCGTCAGCAGGGTGTATTTCCGATACTTCGCTCATTGTCGAATGCCATTCAATTGAGACTGTGGTTGAAACATTTGATTGCAAGTACAATGATAAAACATATATGTGGCTGGTTTTCTAGGATGATTCCGTGTATGCATGGCCTGTGGTGGGAATGATTCATGTTTCCCGTTAATGGTAGGAGTTGTCAGAATGGAGAGGCTTATTGGAGTGTAGGAATGTAGATGAATTAACTGTGTTGTCCTCTAGACGAGCGAATAGCCAACTAATACTTAGTATGTATTGGACGGCTTTCGTGATCAAGTGGAAATCTGAGAGGATTGAATATGGAGGTGCCTTTGCGCTGGACCGTTATTCCCTCCCGTGTAAATTGTTTGGTTGACTGCTTCTGCACATTTCGCGCCTTTATTTAGTTGAGAGAAGATCGATTGTGGTGTGGGAATCTAGAACGTGGAAGACTCATTTGCCGGTTCTCTAGTCATGAGAAGCATCTTAGTTGACCTTGTAAATTACAGGGATGATTTGGAATCTGTTACATCACTGACATCAGTATTCGAGAGTGGAAATATTAGTTTCCTGTACCTGTTTTGAGTTCTCACGTAAAGGTTCTCGCAAATTGGATAAGTGCTAAGATTTCGGATTTGTAGATAAATATTTTCCAGTCTGTATCCTCGGAATTATGTTCCGCAAGCGATCGGAAGGCTACTTCTGTGTGCTTGATATCGAGAAGTAGCACGAAAATGGTACAGTAAAGCGTCGATTATCCAAAGTACTTGGGGGACATGGGCGTTTGGAAAACTGGTTTGTTTATTTGCAAGATAGAAGTACTGTACAATAAATTTTTTCATAAAAAAAAGTAACATAGAAAGGCAACTTCAGTAGAAATATATAGTATGTGGCACAGTTTATTAAACATAAATATGTACATATTACATACGCATTTTGCATAAACAATACACACAGTATACAAAATTAACGTTTAAAAAAATCCTTTATTTTGGTCGGTCTAAGCAAGCCTACACGCTTACGAGCAGCTAAGTCACGTACTTTTTTCATTACACATATCTGAAACTGGTCACTTTCATCTTGGGCCTCAAACCATCACAAGGCAGTATCTAAACAAGTGAACGCCTCAGAAGCTGTTGGTATACTTTCATCTTCGCTTTCTGGAGCACTGATTGATGAGATGCTGGCGGCGTCATCTTTATCACTGACGACATTTACAATCTCGCTGTCCTGCATGATTTGATGTCCTGGATCTGCATCATCGATATTCATCCATTCATGAACGTCTTCTGCATCACATTCGTGGCAATCTATGTCTTTTAGCATACCGAGAATTTTGGACATATCATTCTGATCGTCATTTTCAATCATACCTTGTGAATTTTCTTCTGTGTCCAAAATTTTATTCCAGGCTTTCTTCAAATTTTCTTCTTTTACACTATTCCATGCTGCGCTGATCATGTAGGACGCGTCTTTCAAGTCAATATTCTTATGATTTCTTAAGAGACTTTCTTCTCCATCCTCTTCTCTTTCTAACAATAACTTACGCAACAATTCTTTCTTGTAATATCGTTTAAAGTCTAAATAACGCCTTGATCCATGGGCTGTAATAAGGAGGTTACGTTAGGTGGAAGAAATATTACCTTTATGACCTCGTCTTTTTCGTTTAAAATATCCCACGACGGATGAGTTGGTGCATTGTCAAGGAGAGGTAGTGTTTTTCCACCCTTCCCATTCTTTCGCTGATCTTTTACAGAGGGTACGAAAACGTCCAGAAACCACTTCATGAAAATCGTACTCTACATCCAGGCACTCTTTTGTGAGGTGTACACAACAGGCAGGGCTGACATATTAATGTGCATGAAACAACGCGGTTTTTTACTTTTACCGACGACGCACATAGGCAGTCGGTGACTTCCAGTAGCATTAGCACAAGCCAAAGCTGTAATACGGTCCTTGCTTGTTTTAGGACCAGGTGCTGCTAATTCATGACGTGAAACAAGAGTTTTTCTCGGTAAAGCTTTCCAGTTAAGTCCAGTTTCCTCAGCATTGTAAACGTTTTCGAGAGCACAATCTTCTTCCCTTAATACGTCCCTTAGTTTGACTTTGAAAGAATCAGCTGCTGAAGAATCAGCCGACAGTTTTTCTCCCTGTATTGTAAGCTCACGAATGTCGTGTCTTGACTTGAAGCGTTTTAAGCAGCCCGTGCTCGCTTTAAAGTTCGAAGGCCCTCCAAGTTTTTCGTTGAACTGCATTGCCTTCTCACACAGAATGGGACCTGAGATAGGTTCTCCTTCCGATCTCTTTTGTGTAAACCACTTGTAAACAGCATCATCTAGATCTGTGTTAGTGGCGAGCTTCATAGTTTTACGGCTTGTTGATCCATCAGTAGCATCAAGCATAGCTATAAAATTTGCTATGCTCGTCTTTTGTTTTTTTGTATCCGTAATTGTCGACTTCCCCACCTTGTACTCATTGGATAAAGTGGTTGCAGATTCACCTTATTCTGAACTTTTAATAATCTCGTACTTGTCCCTCATAGAAAGGACAACACGTTTACATTGAAGCATTTTGTATCGTCAAGTTCACTTCTTCACGCAGCAGCACACACGTGGTCGTAACAGAGAACAGAGGGTGACTGTCTGCTCTTCTCGGGGGCGCGCAATCCTTCAAACTGCGCGGAGCGGCACGCCCCAACTCTAAGCTGGCGCAGCTGTTGCTGTGGACAGCTCTGACACTGCCGCTACTTCTGCCGCCAGTGCCGAGCCGACAGACGTGTGCTGATTGTTGAAACACAGCGACTGGCGGCTTGGCCGGTCAGCAGCGCCTCGTGAAGGCCCCATTAGAAGCAATGTTCCACCAGCGGTGGCCCAGTGCGGCGACTACTGTGGGAAACTTGGTTTGGGAGTGAGGGGGATGATGGACGGTAGGGTGGGGGGTGTAGAAAAACAAGCAAGTAAGCAGATCTGGATCACAGACAGTAATGCGTTTGTGTCGTGGGGGAAACAAGCCCTAATTTGTAGAACAGTTCTGACCGTGACTTCGGTCCTCTGAGGGTACTCTGGTCACCTGTTGGGAGTGGATGACAGCCAACCTCACGGTAAATATCTAGTGCCACGAGTATATTCTAAACTCAGATTGGAATGTATACCGCAGAGACAGGCTGGACAGTGAAGGGGGAGGCCTGTTTATAGCGATAAGAAGTGCAATAGTACGGAACGAAGTTGACAGAGATCCGAAATGTGAAATAATTTGGGTGAAGGTCACGGTTAAAGCAGGCTCAGACATGGTAATAGGATGTCTCTATAGGCCCCCTGGCTCAGCAGCTGTTGTGGCTGAGCACCTGAAGGATAATTTGCAAAATATTTCGAGTAGATTTCCCCACCATGTTATAGTTCTGGATGGAGATTTTAATTGGCCAGATATAGACTGGGAGACTCAAACGTTCATAACGGATGGCAGGGACAAAGAATCCAGTGAAATTTTTTAAAGTGCTTTATCTGAAAACTACCTTGAGCAGTTAACAGAGAACCAACTCGTGGCGATAACATATTAGACCTTCTGGTGACAAACAGACCCGAACTATTTGAAACAGTTAACGCAGAACAGGGAATGAGAGATCATAAAGCGGTTACTGCATCGATGATTTCAGCCGTAAATAGAAATATTAAAAACGGTAGGAAGATTTTTGTGTTTAGCAAAAGTGACAAAAAGCAGATTTCAGAGTACCTGATGGCTCAACACAAAAGATTTGTCTCATGTACAGATAGTGTTGAGGATCAGTGGACAAAGTTCAAAACCGTCGTACAATATGTGTTAGATGAGTATGTGCCAAGCGAGATCGTAAGAGATGGTAAAGAGCCACCGTGGTACAGCAACCGAGTTAGAAAACTGCTGCGGAAGTAAAGGGAACTTCACAGTAAACATAAACATAGCCAAAGCCTTGCAGACAAACAAAAATTACGCGAAGCGAAATGTAGTGCGAGGAGGGCTATGCGAGAGACGTTCAATGAATTCGAAATTAAAGTTCTATGTACTGACTTGGCAGAAATTCCTAAGAAATTTTGGTCTGATGTCAAAGCGGTAGGTGGATCAAAACAAAATGTCCAGACACTCTGTGACCAAAATGGTACTGAAACAGAGGATGACAGACTAAAGGCCGAAATACTAAAAGTCTTTTTTCAAAGCTGTTTCACAGAGGAAGACTGCACTGTAGTTCCTTCTCTAGATTGTCGCACAGATAACAACGAAATAGACGACAGAGGGATAGAGAAACAATTAAAATCGCTCAAAAGAGGAAAGGCCGCAGGACCTGATGGGATACCAGTTCGATTTTACACAGAGTACGCGAAGGAACTTGCCCCTCTTCTTGCAGCGGTGTACTGTATGTCTCTAGAAGAGCGTAGCCTTCCAAAGGACTGGAAAAGGGCACAGGTCATCCCCGTTTTCAAGAAGGGACGTCGAACAGATGTATTGAACTATAGACCTATATCTCCAACGTCTACCAGTTGTAGAATTTTGGAACACATATTATGTTCGAGTATAATGACTTTTCTGGAGACTAGAAATCTACTCAGTAGGAATCAGCATGGGTTTCGAAATAGACGATCGTGTGAAACGCAGCTCGTGCTATTCGTCCACGAGACTCAGGGGCCATAGATACGGCTTCCCAGGTAGATGCCGTGTTTCTTGACTTCCACAAGGCGTTCGATACAGTTCCCCACAGTCGTTTAATGAACAAAGTAAGAGCATATGGACTATCAGACCAATTGTGTGATTGGATTGAAGATTTCCTAGATAACAGAACGCAGCATGTCATTCTCAATGGAGAGAAGCCTTCCGAAGTAAGAGTGATTTCAGGTGTGCCGCAGGGGAGTGGCGTAGGACCGTTGCTATTCACACTATACATAAATGACCTGGTGGATGACATCGGAAGTTCACTGAGGCTTTTTGCGAATGATGCTGTGGTATATCGAGAGGTTGTAACAATGGAAAATTGTACTGAAATGCAGGAGGATCTGCAGTGAATTGACGCATGGTGCAGGGAATGGCAATTGAATCTCAATGTAGACAAGTGTAATGTGCTGCAAATACATAGAAAGAAAGATCCCTTATCATTTAGCTACAATATAGCAGGTCAGCAACTGGAAGCAGTTAATTCCATAAATTATATGTGAGTATGCGTTAAGAGTGATTTAAAATGGAATGATCATATAAAGTTGATCGTCAGTAAAGCAGATGCCATACTGAGATTCATTGGAAGAATCCTAAGGAAATGCAACCCAAAAACAAAGGAAGTAGGTTACAGCACACTTGTTCGCCCACTGCTTGAATACTGCTCAGCAGTGTGGGATCCGTACCAGATAGGGTTGATAGAAGAGATAGAGAAGATCCAATGGAGAGCAGCGCACTTTGTTACAGGATCATTTAGTAATCGCGAAAGCGTTACGGAGATGATAGATAAACTCCAGTGGAAGACTCTGCAGGAGAGACGCTCAGTAGCTCAGTACGGGCTTTTGTTGAAGTTTCGAGAACATACTTTCACCGAGGAGTCAAGCTGTATATTGCTGCCTCCTACGTATATCACGTGAAGAGACCATGAGGATAAAATCAGAGAGATTAGAGCCCACACAGAGGCATACCGACAATCCTTCATTCCACGAACAATACGAGACTGGAATAGAAGGGAGAACAGATAGAGGTACTCAAGATACTCTCCGCCACACACAGTGAGGTGGCTTACGGAGTGTGGATGTAGATGTAAATATATGTACTGTGCTGTTTGACTTCACGTTACATGTACGAATGATGTAAAATGGACGATTTTTGTATGGTGCAGGATAGGAATTGTATGTTTACTACATCGACACAGTATGCAGTGATATATTGATGGGTTGGAGATTGGCTTCACCTTCTAATATTCAAGCTCCTGTCCTGGGTGGGAGGGCAGTGTAACTGAGTAGGAATCTTTCTGTATTTGACAATATGTAGGGTACACTGTGATATATTGATTGGTTTCGGGTCGGTTTCACGTTCTAATATTCAAGGTCCTGTCCTCTGTGGGAGAGCAGTGTAATTGAATTAATTGAATAAGTGTCTTTCCATATTTGACGATATGTAGGGTAGTCTGTAAGATTTAATTGCTGGTGCAATACAGCGATCTGTGTAAAATAACTGCTGAAAGTCTGGTCTGCAGAAAGAAAGAAAAAAAGGTAGAGGGTGCTTCCACACCTGCAGCATCAGTAATTCACAGTGTAAATTCGATGAGAGCCAACCATAGTTCTCTACTTATTTACATCCTTTTTGCTAGGATATAGGAATCTCTACACAGCGGTGAGAACGTTTGTGTATGTTGAAAGCAGGAAGGGTAAGACATAATGGTTGGGGTGCCATGTTAGGACCATGAGGAAGACCGCATTCGACGTTATGCTGAGTTATTTTCGTAAACAGGTTCTGTTATGGCAAGACTATCCTTGCATACAAGCTGGGACATCAAGAAAGCGAGCATTAACTCTTTCTGGGACACTATACATTTTCCGAGAGGTCGACCTGGCTGTTATTTTGCATAGCCATGTGACATCAGTATAACATTGAGAACCTTGTTAGATGCGCTTGTGATAGTTTGTAGCTATGCATGCGCACTTCACGGCATTGCATCAGTCATGCTGGGTGGTTAAGCATGGTTACATGCATCTCACATGTCGTGCTAGGAACAATGCACCCTGTGCTATATGGTGACGTTAGTATCCTTAGGTATCACATCATTAATGGGAAAACACGTTTGCTACCCAGAGGTGTCTTGCATATGGGAATGGCAAGAGTGCATGCTGGAGTTCTGTGATGTTAGTACAACACTTGGAGAACTCTAACTGTATACTCGAAAATATTCGCAACTTTCACCCAGTCAGTGTAGGCAGCAGCAGCGAGGGAGTGTTGGGTCACACTGGCTTGCATCTGGTGATGACTCATGGCAGTGTGGAGGTGCATGCGCCTATGGGGTGTCTTCACTGTGCAAATAGGTCTTCACTCCCATTAGGTCGTGTCAGCAACAGTGTCTAGATGATCACTTATTTTTGGGAGGAATTCTTTAGGTGTCAAGTATGAAAGGGATGTCGCTGCCTCATGCTTGAGGGCAACTGTGCATGGTTTGACAGCACCCTCTGGTGGAACTACTTAGGTCAGTTGAACCCTAGATCTTGTGGTGGACATACTTTCTGCAAAATAGAAACTTATGTACAGCTTAGACCCTTTTCCCACCATTTCCCTCCCCCCCCCCCCCCAGACCATCATCTTGGATTACATCATAGAACGTATGACAACACACTCTGGTGGTGGTACTGTGTACTAGACCCAGACCTTGTGGTGGACACACTGTTTCCTGCCATCTTGGATAATGGTACTTGCATCATCATGGTGGTTATCTTGGATTATGGCATGTATTATAGCGCCCTCTGGCGGTGGTACTGTGTACTAGATTAGTTGGACTCCAGACCCCATGGCGACCCCATTGTTTCCCCCCATTCCCTCCCACCATCTTCGATTACATTACAGGAGGATGACAGCACCCTCTGGTGGTGCTACTGTGACTAGGTGAGATGAAGTCTGGACACCTTGGCGACCACACTGGATGGTGGTAGTGCCTCTAATTGTTTAAATAAAATAGTGCTTGGAAAATAATAAAGATTTACATCAAGCACAGGTCGAGTCCACTCCCCACAAGTTCCTAGGAAGAGGTGGTGGTCGGTTGATGTAGGATAGTGGAGGTAGCCCAAGTGACCTATCTTCCTGCCATTTTCTTAGGTCAGTATAGACAACCGTGGTGTGATGTGTTCGTTATCCTGTTGGAATCTGAACTTACCCCCATTTTTCAGGGCGTTATGTTAGTGCGGGTAGCCCAGTTGACCTTCTCACCAAAATTCAAAGTTCCCACCCAAATCTGCCTTCTTTAATGACATCACAGCCACCATCTTGGATGACGTCATCGCCGCCATCTTCAATACATCTGGCAACAATGGAAAGTGGCACAGAATGCAGGTTGTCCCAATACTCTTGTCTGCGTCATTCAGTTATCACTGTATGGTTTGCCTCATCTGGCAAATATGGACAGATGTTTAGTTAATTATCTAACACGAAAAAATATCTTTTCTCTCACTTTTTCATCAGTTATTTGGTTTATGTGTCCGTCTTATGAACCGTTTTTCCGTGGAACAATTTGGTGTATCAAGTTCAAATTTATGTCACAAACTGAGGTTGATGGTCTGTTGGCGGTGTAAGAGTTTCGTGCTCCTAAGTGAAGTCAATCAGATGTCACTGCCACTTGCGTTACATGTTTTAAAACACGAAGAGACGCGCCATCGCCGGCGGTAGTGTGCTTTCTGTTGATCTAGAAGAATGAGACATGGATAGAATCAAGTGTTCACATTAAGGCAAATAACGGAAAGTTGTTAGCTTGCAATTATAGAAGACACAAAAAGCCGAGTGTGGGCATGTCGCATACTTTGCCATTAAAAGTTGTGGTGAATAGTCCTAAGGAATGTAACGTAGAGTTGAGAGTGTGTTGTGAAGTGCAGTAGGTGCGAGGTGTTGGAGACATGGGTTTCTCTCGCAGTCAGTTGCTTTTGGTGATCGCATTGTTAGGGGGCTGGTATCAAGCAGAGCACAGGGGACAAGTCGCATGACAACTTGAGAATCCGTGAAAGGAACACTTCCTGTGCTGGGTAGCATGGAGTGCCACTATGAGCAGGCAGCACAATATACACTCTGAAGGCCAGAGGGACCAGCACATATCCTGCCACACACCTACTGTTGGCTGCAAAACTCTATTACGCATATATAGCATGGCTGGTATATGGTGCTCATTGTTGGACACACAATGCCATTAGGCGTATCTAGCAGGGCTGGTATGTCACGTGCACTGTTGGACACACAACACCATTAGGCGTATCTAGAAGGACTGGTTTGTTATGCAGACTGTTGGACACACAACACCATTCGGCATATCTAGCAGGGCTGGTATGTCAAACACACTGTAGGACAAACAATGCCATTAGGCACATCTAGCAGGGCTGGTATCTCATGTGCACTGTTGGATGCACAATGCATTAGGCATATCTAGTGGGGCTGGTACACCTCTCGCTCATATCCCACAGTAGAGCAAATTGCTTACCATCGATTCTCTTCTGGAAACTTCTCCACTGGCGTCACACAGCAGTGCTTGTGGTTTAAATATTGTAATGCTCCAATTTAAGGCGATTTGTGCGTGTTTGATCCGTAAATTTATGTTGCTGTTGTGACAGATAGCAGTTTGCAGTTTGGCACAGCTCCTATTCTACAACTTGGTGTCAACACTGTATTAATCGATATCGCCCACCTTCATGGAAGATTATACTTTCGTATCACCAGAGAATTAGTGTCTGTTTGCTCCTCATCAGTCTCCATTTAATTGCCTGAAAAACATGTTTGCGTGCTCGCAATTATGGTAAACATATTATTACTTACACTATATAAAATATATATAAACACTATGTGAGTTATTTGTTAGAATTCGGAATAGCAAGCTCAAATAACGGTTAATAATGACATGTACAGTATTGTACACTTAATCATTGTACATATACATACATTTTGGAACATACTAGTATCGTTCCTATTTATGTAAACCAACATTACCTGTCGAAGCAGCCCTACTAAGCACCCCAGGTGGCGCGAGTAGACCACATGGCTATGCAGAGGTACGTTGTTTATATTTCTGTTCACTTGTAGATGTGTGGTTCATGGTGTGGGTTCCTGTAGTCATGCCCTAGTTCATGAACCACGGGCAACGTATGAGTGGCCAAGTGAGATGGGGAGCTATTAATATCAATGGGGGCTACTCTGGGAAGAAGGTAGAGCTGGCAGAGGCTGAAAGTAAGATGGGGCTGGACGTTTTAGCTGTTAGTGACATTCGGGTAAGGGGTGAGAAAGAAGAGGAAGTGGGAGAATACAAGGTCTACCTGTCAGGCGTCAAAGCAGGAATAGCACAATGGGGTGTAGGGCTTTACATCAGGTAAGAAATGGAACCCAGCGTAGTTGCAATAAGGTATATAAACGAACGACTGATGTGGATAGATTTGACAGTGTCTAGCAAGAAAATTAGGATTGTGTCAGTATATTCGCATTGTGAAGGGACAGATCAAGATAAGATGGATAGTTTTTATGAGGCACTCAGTGATGTAGTTGTTAGAGTAAAGGACAAGGACAGTGTTCTGCTCATGGGTGATTTTAACGCTAGGATTGGAAATCGAACAGAAGGGTATGAAAAGGTTATGGGTAAATTTGGAGAGGATATGGAGGCCAACAGGAACGGGAAACAACTCTTGGATTTCTGTGCCAGTATGGGCTTAGTAACCACGAACTCCTTTTTAAACATAAGAACATTCACCGGTATACTTGGGAAGGCAGGGGAACCAGATCTGTCATTGACTATATAATAACAGATCAGGAATTCAGGAAGGCTGTGAGGGACACACGTGTATTCAGGGGATTCTTTGATGACACTGATCATTATTTAATCTGCAGTGAAATCGGGATTGTGAGGCCGAAAGTGCAGGAGGTCAGGTCCATATGTAGGAGGATAAGAGTGGAGAAACTTCAGGATAAGGAAATCAGGCACAAGTACATAACAGTGATCTCATAAAGGTACCAGTTAGTTGACTGTAGTCAATTACAGTCATTGGAAAAGGAATGGACAAGGTACAGGGACACAGTACTAGAAGTGGCTAAAGAATGTCTTGGAACAGTAGTGTGTAAAAGTAGGATGAAGCAAACAGCTTGGTGGAATGATACAGTCAAGGCAGTCTGTAAAAGGAAAAAGAAGGCGTATCAAAAATGGCAACATACCAGAACCCAGGTAGACAGAGAAAGTTATGTTGAAGAAAGAAACAAAGCCAAACAGATAATTGCAGCATCCAAGAAGAAATCGTGGGAAGACTTTGGAAACAGGTTGGAGACTATGGGTTAAGCTGCTGGAAAACCATTCTGGAGTGTAATTAGCAGTCTTCGAAAGGGAGATAAGAAGGAAATGACAAGTATTATGGACAGGTCAGGAAAACTGCTGGTGAATCCTGTGGATGCCTTGGGCAGATGGAGGGAATATTTTGAAGAGTTGCTCAATGTAGGTGAAAATGCGATCAGTAATGTTTCAGATTTCGAGGTAGAATGGGATAGGAATGATGATGGCAATAGGATCACATTTGAGGAAGTGGAAAAAATGGTCAATAGATTGCAGTGCAATAAAGCGGCTGGGGTGGATGAAATTAAGTCGGAACTCATCAAATACAGTGGAATGTCAGGTCTTAAATGGCTACACAGGATAATTGAAATGTCCTGGGAGTCGGGACAGGTTCCATCAGACTGGACAAAAGCAGTAATCACACCAATCTTTAAACATGGAAACAGAAAAGATTGTATCAACTACAGAGGTATCTCTTTAATCAGCGTTGTGGGTAAAATCTTCACAGGTATTGTTGAAAGGAAAGTGCGAGTATTAGTTGAGGACCAAATGGATGAAAATCAGTGTGGGTTTAGGCCTCTTGGAGGTTGTCAGGACCAGATCTTTAGCTTACGGCAAATAATGGAGAAGTGTTATGAGTGGAACAGGGAATTGTATCTATGCTTTATAGATCTAGAAAAGGCATATGACCGGGTTCCTAGGAGGAAGTTATTGTCTGTTCTACAAGATTATGGAATAGGAGGCAAACTTTTGCAAGCAATTAAAGGTCTTTACATGGATAGTCAGACAGCAGTTAGAGTTGACGGTAAATTGAGTTCATGGTTCAGAGTAGTTTCAGGGGTAAGACAAGGCTGCAACCTGTCTCCACTGTTGTTCATATTATTTATGGATCATATGTTGAAAACAATAGACTGGCTGGGTGAGATTAAGATATGTGAACACAAAATAAGCAGTCTTGCATATGCAGATGACTTAGTTGTGATGGCAGATTCGATTGAAAGTTTTCAAAGTAATATTTCAGAGCTAGATCAGAAATGTAAGGACTATGGTATGAAGATTAGCATCTCCAAAACGAAAGTAATGTCAGTGGGAAAGAAATATAAACGGATTGAGTGCCAAATAGGAGGGACAAAGTTAGAACACGTGGACGGTTTCAAGTACTTAGGATGCATATTCTCACAGGATGGCAACATAGTGAAAGAACTGGAAGCGAGGTGTAGCAAAGCTAATGCAGTGAGCGCTCAGCTACGATCTACTCTCTTCTGCAAGAAGGAAGTCAGTACCAAGACTAAGTTATCTGTGCACCGTTCAATCTTTCGACCAACTTTGTTGTATGGGAGTGAAAGCTGGGTGGATTCAGGTTACCTTATCAACAAGGTTGAGGTTACGGAATTGAAAGTAGCTAGGATGATTACAGGTACTAGTAGATGGGAACAATGGCAGGAGGGTGTCCACAATGAGGAAATCAAAGAAAAACTGGGAATGAACTCTATAGATGTAGCAGTCAGGGCGAGCAAGCTTAGATGGTGGGGTCATGTTGCACGCATGGGAGAAGCAAGGTTACCCAAGAGACTCATGGATTCAGCAGTAGAGGGTAGGAGGAGTCGGGGCAGACCGAGGAGAAGGTACCTGGATTCGGTTAAGAATGATTTTGAAGTAATAGGTTTAACATCAGAAGATGCACCAATGTTAGCACTGAATAGGGGATCATGGAGGAACTGTATAAGGGGGGCTATGCTCCAGACTGAAGGCTGAAAGGCCTAATCAGTCTTAAATGATGATGATGATGATGGTGGTGGTTGTAGATGTGTTTGCATAAAGGTTTAACACACTGCGAAAGTAATTGAAAGTGACCACAAAGTGCCGGATTCCTTATGAGCCGGAGTGACTGAGCGGTTCTACGCATTACAGTCTGGACCCGCACGATGGCTATGGTCACAGGTTCGAATCCTGCCTCGGGCATGGATGTGTGTGATGTCCTTAGGTTAGTTAGGTTTCAGTAGTTCTAAGTTCTAGGGGACTGATGACGTCAGAATTTAAGTCCCATAGTGCTCAGAGCCACTTGAACCATTTGAACCTTATGAATAACGGGTAATGATTATCACATTCCACCAAGATGTCAATCGTGTCCGACAAATAGCAAAGAAACTGATGATTTACATCACCAGAGTTGTCAAAACCATACACCAGCGTCAAGAAACAGGCTCCTATGGAGACATTTTCGCATTCAGAAGAGAAAGTTGGTGACTGAAATTTCGTAAATAGATATCGCCGCGGCGAAAAACGTCTTTGCTTTAATGACTTCCATCCCAACTCGCGTATCATATCTGCCACACTCTCTCCTCTACTACGTGATAATACAAAACGAGCTGCCCTTTTTTGCACCCTTTCGATGTCCTCCGTCAATCCCACCTGGTAAGGATCTCAAACCGCGCCGCAATATTCTAACAGAGGACGGACGAGTGTAGTGTAAGCTGTCTCTTTAGTGGACTTTTTGCATCTTCTAAGTGTCCTGCCAATGAAACGCAACCTTTGGCCCGCCTTCCCCACAATATTACCTATGTATTCTTTCCAACTGAAGTTGTTCGTAATTTTAACAGCCAGGTACTTAGTTGAATTGACAGCCTTGAGAATTATCGAGTAATCGAATTCCAACGGATTTCTTTTGGAACTCACGTGGATCACCTCACACTTTTCGTTATTTAGCATCAACTGCCACCTGCCACAACATACAGCAATCTTTTCTAAATCGCTTTGCAACTGATACTGGTCTTCGGATGACCTTACTAGACAGTAAATTACAGCATCATCTGCGAACAAACTAAGAGAATAGCTCAGATTGTCACCCAGGTCATTTACATAGATCAGGAACAGCAGAGGTCCCAGGACGCTTTCCTGGGGATCACCTGATATCACTTGAGTTTTACTCGATGATTTGCCGTCTATTACTACGAACTGCGACCTTCCTGACAGGAAATCACGAATCCATTCGCACAACTGAGACGATACCCCATAGGCCCGCGGTTTGATTAGAAGTCGCTTGTGAGGAACGGTGTGAAAAGCTTCCGGAAATCTAGAAATACGGAATCAACCTGAGATCCCCCGTCGATAGCGGCCATTACTTCGTGCGAATAAAGAGCTAGCTGCGTTGCACAAGAACGATGTTTTCTGAAATCATGCTGATTACGTATCAATAGATCGTTCCCTTCGAGGTGATTCATAATGTTTGAATACAGTATATGCTCCGGAACCCTACTGCAAAACGACGTCAATGATATAGGTCTGTGGTTCGATGGATTGCTCCTACTACCCTCCTTAATCACTGGTGCGACCTGCGCAATTTTCCAATCTGTAGGTACAGATCTATCGGTGAGCGAGCGGTTGTATATGATTGCTAAGTAGGGAGCTATTGTATCAGCGTAATCTGAAAGGAACCTAATCGGTATACAATCTGGACCTGAAGACTTGCCCATATCAAGCGATTTGAGTTGCTTCGCAACCCCTGAGGTATCTACTTCTAAGAAACTCATGCTAGCAGCTGTTCCTGTTTCAGATTATGGAATATTCCATTCATCTTCCCTGGTGAAGGAATTTCGGAAAACTGCGTTCAATAACTCCGCTTTAGCGGCACAGTCGTCGGTAACAATACCAACGGCACTGCGCAGCGAAGGTATTGACTGCGTCTTGCCGCTTGTGTACTTTACATACGACCAGAATTTCTTCGGATTTTCTAGCAAAAATCGAGACAATGTTTCGTTGTGGAACCTATTAAAGGCATCTCGCATTGAAGTCCATGCCAAATTTCGCGCGTCTGTAAATTTTAGTCAATCTTCGGGATTTCGCGTTCTGAACTTCGCATGCTTTTTCCGTTGCCTCTGCAACAGCGTTCGGACCTGTTTTGTGTACCTTGGGGGATCAGTTCCATCTCTTACCAATTTATGAGGTGTGAATCTCTCAATTGCTGTTGCTATTATATCTTTGAATTTGAGCCCCTCTATCCCTATCATCCTCTTTACCCTGTACCCTTCCTCCATCTTCTCACCATACCTCCCTCCTCCTCCCCTCCTCCTCCCCTTATCACTATCCTCTGTCACTTTCCCTCTCTCAAACCTCCCACCTCCTCTCCCTCTCTCCCTTCCTTCCTACCTCCCTCCCCTCCCTTCCTGCCTCCCTCCCTCACACCCTCCATCACTCCCTCCTACCCTCCCACCCTCCCTCCATTCTCTCTACTTCCTACTTTTCTCTCTCTCCATCTATTTCTTTCTGCATTACAGCATGCAAAGCAATTAATGCAAGCTCCACAGTTATTGCACACACATTTGCTGAAAGCAAGAGAGTTACTGTACATGCAAGAGTCACTGTGCATGAAGGAGTTACTGTGTATCCAGTAGCTACTGCACAAGTGTGACTTACACTGCCCATTAGAAATACTGTGCATGCAAGAGATCCTGCACACACTATGGTTGCTACACTAGCTAGAATTGCTGAATGTGCAAGAGTTCATGCACATTCCAGTGTAATTCTACATGCAAGTGTTACTGTGTACAGAAAAGTTGCTGCAAATGCAACAGTTACTGCACACCCAACAGTTATTGACTGCATTATAGTTATGGCATGCAAAAGAGTAACTATGTATGAGAGTTACTGCATGCACAATAGTTGTTGCACACACAAGACTTTCTGTATGTACATGATTTACTGCACGCACAAGAGTTACTGCTCATGCAAGAGTTACTACATCCACAAGAGTTACTGCATGTCCAAGAGTCATTGTGCACAAGAATTACTATGCACACAAGGCTTACTCACTAGGTTACTTATACCAGATGTCCAGATACAAAGAGGAGTTGAGGAGTTGATATCACACTATGCATCAGTCTCTGAGTCATCACTTCCACATCACAGAAGCAATAAAATTATTTCGTCTTTACTCAGGATGACAGCAGCAATGCTACCAACAAAAATTGTGTTTCATTTCCAATGCTTTGAGAACTGACCAACGGTGCATAGTCCTTCGCTTCATTAATACCGATGATGTAGGGTTTCGTATGTTGCCCACAGTAACAGGACGTACCCTTTTGTCACGACATTTATACATTCACTATTTCAGCTGATAACTTTCTGTAATGAAGAGACATATTTTACATCTTACATCGTAGCACCTTGGTTAAACGTATCTCATTTTCTGTCACGTAGTTACCATCTGGTAAATTTCAAAGCTATAAATCGCTATGAACGCATTCTGTCATTTTGCCGTTTCCAGCACTTTCTATGGTCTCCTGACAATTCGACCATCATTCTGTAACATCTTGTCTGGGATATGTAGTGTGCGGAAAAACAACATGACCAAAGGTGTAGGCAGAAAGACGGCATCAAAAATAATAATAATAGTCTGAGTATGGGAACTAGAGATCGTAGTTGAAAATTTACGGCACTATGCAAGCATAAAGTGGTAGTCTGTTTCAACCTTTGTTACAACATACTTAGTTAGGTGGTCGCGTAATTATTATTTACTTCGAGCTTGTTAAGACATCTTGAAACATAAAACATGGACATACGGTTGTTTCTAAAGAAGTGCTGTCTGGAACGTCAGCTGAGTATGTGATGTTCCAAGTTTTTCTTGATATCATCCTGGAGACTGGTTAGAGTGTGTTTGCGCATACATTTCATTTTGAGTAAAGACGTCAGTATGTCAGATTTTAATTGCGTTCCTGTAGCGCCGTAAATATGGATTTGCAACTGCTAGTTGCTGTACTCAAATTCATGTCTTTCATACTGTCTTTCCTCCCTACTCTTTTGGGCAGATTGATTTTTCGCTCTCTGTATAACTTTGCCGGATGGCAAACCTTGCTCCACCACCACTGCTTAAATTATACATTTTTTACGTACGGTATACATACGTCATTGAATGACTTCCAGCCCGGTCGTCTGGCTATTCGTCACTGCAAATCCAGCACGCGAAACACAAAATCACGAAAGCACCATCTGACCCGCATAATTACACTACTGACTGTGAGCACATTTAGACGTTAATCACAAAAGCCGTTAGCAGTAATGTAGAAGCTGATTTTGTTGTTCTTGTTGTGGTCTTCAGTCCAGAGACTGGTTTGATGCAGCTCTCCATGCTACTCTATCCTGTGCAAGCTTCTTCATCTCCCAGTACCTACTGCAGTCTACATCCTTCTGAATCTGCTTAGTGTATTCATCTCTTGGTCTTCCTCTACGATTTTTACCCTCCACGCTGCCCTCCAATACTAAATTGGTGATCCCTTGATGTCTCAGAACATGTCCTACCAACCGATCCCTTCTTCTAGTCAAGTTGTGCAACTGCATTTGTCCTCTAGCCATTCCTGCTTAGCCATTTTGCACTTCCTGTCGATATCATTTCTGAGATATTTGTATTCCGTTTTGCCTACTTCATTTACTGCGTTTTTATATTTTCTCCTTTCATCAATTAAATTCAATATTTCTTCTGTTACCCAAGGGTTTCTACTAGCCCTCGTCTTTTTACCTATTTGATCCTCTGCTGCCTTCACTATTTCATCCCTCAAAGCTACCCATTCGTCGTCTACTGTATTTCTTTCCCCCATTCCTGTGAATTGTTTCCTTATGGTCTCCCTGAAACTCTGTACAACCTCTGGTTCTTTCAGTTTATCCAGGTCCCATCTCATTAAATTCCCACCTTTTTGCAGTTTCTTCAGTTTTAATCTACAGTTCATAATCAATAGATTGTGGTCAGAGTCCACATCTGCACCTGGAAATGTCTTACAGTTTAAAACCTGGTTCCTAAATCTCTGTCTTACCATTATATAATCTATGTGATACCTTTTAGTATCTCCAGGGTACTTCTATGTATACAACCTTCTTTCATGATTCTTGAACCAAGTGATAGCTATGATTAAGTTATGCTCTGCACAAAGTTCTACCAGGCGGCTTCTTCTTTCACTTCTTAGCCCCAATCCACATTCACCTACTATATTTCCTTCTCTCCCTTTTCCTACACTCGAATTCCAGTCACCCATGACTATTAAATTTTCGTCCCCCTTCACTACCTGAATAATTTCTTTTATCTCCTCATACATTTCATGAATTTCTTCCTCATCTGCAGAGCTAGTTGGCATATAAACCCCCCCAGTATCGTGCCGCACAACGATCGCATTGCGAGAAGAAAATCGAAATGCTAAGAACGAGCTGCGACACGAGAAGCAAATGTCACCACCAAACGGTGGCCGGACGTAGTAATACCTCCCGGCCCTCACAGGCGAAGTTACGCAAGAGAGCGAGACAAATGCCTCAGTTTCCCCCCCGGAGCCAAGTGCGTGGACGAATACGTATATGCCAAGTTAACATAGAAGGATACACGAGGACAAAAGGAGACATCCTCACAAAGCTACTAACAGAAGAAAAAATTGATGTGCTGACCTTGCAGGAAACATATCTATCAGAAGAAAATATCTCGAGACTTCTAATACCAGGCTATGAAACTGTGGGCTATAAAGCCCATAATAAACACGGTATTGCAACACTGATCAAGAAAGAGCTGGTTGATAATATTGAGGAAACTATGCACCACGAATTTGCCGTGGGAATGAAACTAAACGATATGACTGTGTATAACGTGTACAAGCCACCTTCAGAAAAATGGGAACCACCTGTTTTACCTAACCCACAACACCCTGCAGTCATAATTGGCGATTTTAACTCCCACCACCCCAGATGGGGCTATCAGTCTTGCGACAAAGAAGGACTCATGCTGGCAGACTGGGCAGATATAAATAATTATACATTAATATACGATGCAAAAGATACCCCCACCTTCTGTTCAGGAGCGTGGGGCACAACATCAACGCCCGATCTTTGTTTTGTCTCATCTTGAGAAACTGGAATAGCACTTCCGTCCAAGAGAACTGTACTGAGCCGTATTCCTCGGAGCCAACACAGACCAGTTATTATAGACATTGGGATCCAAATACCAGTAATAAAGAGCCCCCCTATAGCCCGCTGGAACCTCAGGAAGGCTAACTGGGTTAAGTTTAAATTAAAGATACCATTGAAAATAATGTAAACAGAATTCCCCCAATTCCAGAAAATTACGACAGATTTACGAAGTTAATTATTAAAGCGGCACATAACTCAATACCAAGAGGAGCGCGGAAAGAATACATCCCATGCTGGACAAAGGAGTGCGAACAACTACTCGATGAATATAACAAAACAGAGAATCCAGAACTAGGAGAACAGCTCATAAGAGCTATGGACGAGGAACGCAAACAGAGATGGCAAAAGCGGATGGAACAAATGGACTTTACGCACTCCTCACAGAAGAGCTGGAGTCTACTGAGGAAACTTGGCGGAGCACAATTCAAGGGACGGAACATCAATAATAAAATGACCCCTAACAAGATATGCTCTTCTATACTACAAGCATCCAGAATCCATGCCTCCGCCTCGAAGAAAAAAGAACTGCACCAACTGATGAACGAAGAGCTAGATGCAAGCGAGGAGGAAGCAGGTTTAGCGAACTGGGTAACACAAGAAGAGATAAATATAGCACTAAAGAAAATGTCACCTGGTAAAGCAGCTGGCTGTGACGGCCTTCTTCCAGAATTCTTGAAGAACCTCGGGCCAAAGGGAAGAGCATGGCTGTCTTCTCTTTTCTCTAATATCATAGATACCAGCCGGTTACCAAAGCAATGGAAAAACGCACAAGTCATAGCCATCCAGAAACCAGGGAAAACAGGAGAGAATGTTAAAGATTATAGACCAATATCTTTATTGTGCACCACTTACAAGCTATTTGAACGAGTCATCCTAGGCAGAATAGAAAGTAAAATAGAAGCTGCTCTTCCCCCAGAGCAAGGCGGTTTTCGAAAAGGAAGAGATTGTTGCGACCAAGTTCTCGCCCTAACCACTTTCATTGAAAGAGGTTACCAAAACAAAAAGAAAACGGGCATGGTATTATTAGATCTCACCTCAGCATACGACACCGTATGGACAAAAGGGATACTGTATAAACTGTCAAAAGTCGTGAAATGCAAGAAGATCATAGATCTAGTCAGAAATATGTTGATAAACAGGAGATTCAAGGTATCTCTGAATGGGAAAACAAGCAGCTACAGGACACTACAAAATGGTCTCCCCCAAGGGTCTGTGCTGGCTCCATGCCTTTTCAATTTATACATAGCGGACATCCCAAACCTGGAATCTCGTTCTTTTATGTATGCAGATGACATCGCTATCGCGGCTCACGCCAACACTTTCGAAGAACTGGAAGAAATTTTAAACAGGGATCTGGAACGACTACAACAATATTATGACAACTGGCACCTCAAAGTAAATCCGACTAAATCCGTGGCATCAATAATGCACTTGTGTAACAAAGATGCAAATCGTGAGCTAAAAGTGCAAATAAAAGGTAAATTGAAACTTCCTGGCAGATTAAAACTGTGTGCCCGACCGAGACTTGAACTCGGGTCCCGAGTTCGAGTCTCGGTCGGACACACAGTTTTAATCTGCCAGGAAGTTTCATATCAGCGCACACTCCGCTGCAGAGTGAAAATCTCATTCTGGAAAAGGTAAATTGTTGAAAAACGAAAGAACGCCAAAATATCTGGGTGTTAAGCTAGATCGCACTCTCACATATAAGAGCCACCTGTACGAAGTCGCCCAAAAAATGAAAACAAGAAACAACATCATAATGAAACTGGCAGGAACAACCTGGGGATGTTCCACTGAAACTCTACGCACATCAGCACTGGCACTTCTGTATAGTGTAGCGGAATATTGCGCACCCGTCTGGGCCTGCAGTAGGCATGTCAGATATATTGATGTGCAACTTAACGAGACAATGAGGCTCATAACAGGAACAGTAAGACCCACCCCGAAACCTTGGCTGCCCGTCCTTGCCAATATCGAACCACCCTCGATTAGACGTGAAAGAGCAATCCAGAGGTACAAAGAAAAGTTCAGGGACCTACCTCCTCCCCCTGACAGATTGATGTCAAGAAATCCCTTCTGGAAAGAACTCAAACAACAGATTGATATCGATAACCTGTGGAAACAGCAATGGCAGGAAAGCAAAGTGAATAACAGTTTCCTTATTGAGGACCCATCTCAACGAGTTCCAGGCTTCCAACTCCAACGTAGAGTGTGGGTAACTCTAAATCGTCTGCGGACAGGTGTTGGTCGGTGCGGATATTTGTTGAAAAAGTGGGGTTTCTCCCAGGACCCCAATTGTGAGTGCGGAGAGAGTCAAACCATGCAGCATATAGTTGAGTGCGACGTACACGGACTTAAGGGAGGAAATCTGATGGACATACATGTGATAAGTGACCAAGCACTTTTGTGGCTGGAAACCCTGAAAATTTTATTGTAAATCATTGTTAATGTTAATTTAAATTTTTATGTTGATGTTTGTAAGTGTATCACGTTTTGCCTGTAGCTGAACGAGAAATAAAAATTGTACTACTATAATAGGCGTGGGCTTCGTGTCTATCTTGGTCTCAATAATGCGTTCACTATGCTGTTTGTAGTAGCTTACCCGTACTCCTATTTTTTTATTCATTATTAAACCTACTCCTGCATTACCCCTATTTGATTTTGCATTTATAACCCTGTATTCACCTGACCAAAAGTCTTGTTCCTGCTGCCACCGAACTTCACTAATTCCCACTATACCTAATTTTAACCAATTCAATTTAGTTTTATGTTAATCTTATGTCTCCTTCAACCGTTGTTGCTGTCTAAGCGACTGACTGTTGCTACTAGCAGCGCGGAATGATGGCAGTTTTTAATTTTCTCATAATGGCAGTTTTCTGAAGTAAATGAAAACGGAGAAATAATTCACATGCAAGTGTTCATCATCGAAATGAGAGTGAATCCCTACTTGGTGCAGCGACTTAATTTTTAATATCTTCCCATATGAGAAGCTCGCTTATCCCTACAGTTGCGATATGCGTGTCCGTTCCCACATGGGAATCACACTCCTAGTCGCTGGCTAGTTGTACCATTTTAATGGATCCGGAGGGTGCTGTTTCGTACTCCGCACATTCATAGGGATAGCCTTCTGACACAGCTGCCTCCTGCTTATGTTAACTTACACGAGAAGGAGGCGATTGTATGAGAAAGCCTTACGGAAAACACGTATAGAAATCGTCAAAACTACCTTTAAAACGTTTTTATCCAAGCCAGTTAACTCACGTGATACTGTTTTATTATGCTCACCTGGATGACATGCGTTGTGCAGAATATGCGAAGCGGTAAAAGCGGATCGCGTCCTCAAGGTCCGACTGCCTCAGACTTTTACTGTCTTTGATGCAGAAATGTCTGCGATCTTGCGGGCACTGGAGCAGATGAGACTTTCTTCCTCTCCTAAATTTCTTGTCTGTTCCGATTCACTCAGTGCCCGTCACTCATTGCAACGTTTGTCTCCGGCAGACAAAATAGTCCAGACCATGCAGGATGCCCTCCTCCGGCTACAGCGACTGGGGAAGGTTGTAGCTTCCTGCTGGGTTCCGGGGCATGTCGGCATTGCTGGGAATTAAAGGGCAGATCTCGCAGCCAAGGAGGCGTGTCTCGATCCACAAGTATCTCAGTGTGCTATCCCCTTGCACGCACTCACCTCGCTGTTGAGCTCACGAGTCATGCGTCGGTGGGAGGGTGAGTGGCTGGAAGTGACTGACAATAAGCTCCGTATAGTCAAGCCCACAACGCGTGTGTGGTGTACTTCCTTTCAGCCCCATCGACGGGACGAGGTTCTCCTCACGCGGCTTCGAATAGGCCACAGCCCTATGACGCACGGCTTCCTGCTCCGGCGGGAGGACCCTCCAATGTGTGGTGCTTGCGGCGTCCAGGTCACTGTGCGCCACGTTTTATTGGATTGTGTTTTATTTTCTGACCAGCGGGCCGCGGCTGACTTGCCGGCGGACCTGCCATCTCTTTTAGGCAACACTCGGACCAATGTGGTTAAAGTTTTACAGTTCTGTGCCATGTCAAATGTTTTTACAAAGATTTTAGGGAGTGGATTTTAACTTGTTCACTGTGTGACAAGCTCGCCCATATTTTATGTCAGAGGCCAGCCAGTGACAATTTCCTGTGGCATTCTTGTTGCTATGTTTTCCCTTTCCTTCGGTTTTACTTTCTTATATAGTATTTTCCTTCTTTTCCTGCTTTCTTTGAGTGTGTTGTTCAGTTTTATTAGGTCTGTCCACATTCGTTCCTTTTAATGTGTGTCAGGGCGCTGATGACCTCGATGTTGAGCGCCCATAAGCCCCAACACACACACACACACACACACACACACACACACACACACACACACAAACGACAGAATTCCTGTTCATGTTGGACTGTGGCTCATTTAGCTGGCCGCTTCTACACAAGAGCAAATATCGTCCTGCCGGGAAGCATATAGTTTTCTGGCCGTTCCCTCAGGAGTACGTGTGACGTGTGTTGTTATGCTTTAAGAAATAACATCCGTGGTGTCCGAATTTACACAGAATAAGAGGCTACGATCTCTGCATACTCCAGTAGAGATACCGACACAGTATCGAGAGATGAAGCGTGAAGAACCGAATACGTTACTGATGGAGGACGCCCATATACTGAGTTAGAAATTAACATCCTGTCGCCTCAAAATCTTCGCCATTCGTAGCGTTTTACACCTGACGACCGACACGCATCCCTGCTTTCAACCCGTGCAAGGATTTTGAATCAGGTTTGGTGCGCAGCTTGTGGTGTCAGTTGGGTTAAAATTCTTCCTTTTGAAAGAAGAGTGTCCAAACATTCTTCAGTGCTCCGTCACTGGGCAGACTGTAACGACTTTTGTTTCACGTGCGCTTGTGCCGGTCTGCAAGCACTTGCATAGTAAGCAGTACTGATAATTCACTGCCGCCCACGCAGCCCGGGAAACGCAGAATATGCAGATGTAGACACCCACTTTGGAAAGTGTACGCACATTCTGTACTCATCGCGGCAGGCCTCGTTACGTGGTACACAACCGTGACGTCACAACGGGGACACACTCGCCCTGTTTATCTCGGCCGACTCTGCAGCGCCACACGCGCAGCCCCTGCCTTCCACAGAGCTCGGCCTTACAGTCTTCTCACTAAGACGATGCGTTTAGTATTGCGAAAGATTTGTCCTATTATTAAGTTTTAGCATTTAAATGGTGTACTGTTTGTTCTGCTGCTGCTTCAATATGTTATCAAAACAAATAAATGCCGTACATCTAATCGATCGTTCTGCTACTGGCCACAGCAGCACGTCGCGTCGCCCGCCATTCACGAGATGCGCGTCCATTCCAACTCGCGAATCACACGCCTAGCCGCTGGCCAGCTGCTCCATTTTAAAGCATCCGGACAGTGCTGTCTCGCAGTCCGCACATCCATGGCTGGCCTTCTGTCACAGCTGCCTCCAGCTGATGCTGTCCCAAATTTCTGAGGAGGAGGAGGAGCAGGTTGTGTCAGAAAATCTTCCAGAAAACAAGTATAGAAATCGTCAAAAAACACCGTCATAACATTTTCATCCGGATCAGTTAATGCATGAGATTCTGTTTTATTGCGCTCACCTGGATAACACGCTTTGTGTGTTAAGAGTTGTTATATATTTACGCTCCAAGGTTACGAAGACTTGTAACGGCTAGAACGATTCGTCTTGAGTCACGGCCAAGTCTTAATCATATACGCATTATCAGCGTCTATTTTGTCAACAGACATCGATTGTGAAGATGCATAAAAAATTGTCGACTATGTCATCATCTTTGTGCCGATGCGGAATATAAACGCAGGGAGTCCAGCAGTTGCTTCTCTGTTTCGACAGATTCCATTCGTAACTGCAAACAGATTAAAATATACCTACCCAGAACCGTCACACACTGCACCTGTGAGGACAAAGAACACGTTCAAGTCAAACAGTAATTCACTGAGAAGGCGGCAGAAAATTAAAACAAAAAAAAACTTGTGTCATCCATATTCTTCTGTCCTGTTGCTGGGCAGAGCAGGTCGCGAGAACCAACGCCACAAGAGCTTTGTTCACGGTGCCTGAATGCGTTACAAGCTACACGCCGGCCTGTGCAAAATTTTGGACACAAACCGTGTTCCGTACCTTCGGCCAATCTCGAAACTCTGCCGTAGTGTCCTATTGTTATCACGTAAAACTAAAGTTATTGTATATTGATTGTCTCTTATTAAACGTGCTATCACTCGTGTTTCAATAGTCGATATCGCAAAGTTGTCCCGCGACCCAGTGCGATTTGTATGTCTACGTACTCTTTCTAAGTCATTGCCCAGTATGGGACAAGCACATCTGCGGGAAATTCGTTATGATACAATTATTATCTAGTGTTCGAATCTCTGATTTGTCGGTTATATACATATTTGGGGAGGTGTACCCGGCCTTCAAATCGTTTTCTGACAGTAAAATAGTAGGACTGCTACACAGCCGCCTCTCGCTTAGTGGCAAATGCTCGAGCTCACGACAGTGGCTGGGAACAAAAACGTCCCATAACCCTGCGTACAGCGGTGGGAATGTGAATTTACTCCAAGTCTTCTGCCCACATCTAAACGCCTAATCTTTTCAGGTGCAAAACGCTTCCACCAGTGCCCGCCTCGTATTTCTTTCGACAACGAGCGTAATTCCGGTGTATTAATAAAGCAGCCACGAACGCTTTAATGGGCCTGGATAAGACTTTTGAACATCCCTTTACGTGTGATCTGCTCCTCACACTTCTCCACCTTATATTTTCACTGGCGTCCGTAAGGAATTCGTACTGTACATTACATGTTGACGTCTTCCTTTCACAATACCGCCAAGTTTGTTTCATCGTCGACAGTTGCTCAGCGGAGACCATAGGTGTGAAACGTATGAAGCTTGGAACGCACCGCAGGCGTTCCTTCCGGCTAGTGGAATCGATTAAGGTCTCACATGTAACCATCACAACAGAAAATCGGTTTGCAAAAACAGACATAATGTCTTATGGGATAACAGCAATCAGTGATTTTATAATGTTACTTTAAATCCGTCTTGATTGCAAAATTTTTTTTTATTTTTATTATTCATATGACCGGTTTCGGTTCATTCAGAACCATCTTCAGATCTGTAAAAATAATTATACTAATTTACTATTTCACGAAATCAAATCTTTTTCATCCTATCTTATCAACATCAAATGTACCAGAACGTACCTGATATTTAAGTTACAGGAGTAACCCGTCTAATTCAGCAAATGGAATGTAACAAATGTACCAGACGCCACCTGTCGGTAATAGTGTTATAATTAATATAAATGACGTGCACTCTGCCAACCAATTTTATGTGACGTAGCATGTGAAAGTTGCTGAATTAGACGGGTTACTCCTGTAACTTAAATATCAGGTACGTTCTGGTACATTTGATGTTGATAAGATAGGATGAAAAAGATTTGATTTCGTGAAATAATAAATTAGTATAATTATTTTTACAGATCTGAAGATGGTTCTGAATGAACCGAAACCGGTCATATGAATAATAAAAATTAAAAAAATTTTGCAATCAAGACGGCTTTAAAGTAACATTAGAAAATCGGTTTCCGAAATTTTGGTCATCTAATTGTTGTGTCCCGCGTAGCCGATGTCTCTGCCGCGCCTTTCATCTTGACTGCTCAGTACAAACATGGAAACTCGCGGCAGGTATCCGATTCTGTTAGCCCGCCTCGGTGCAGGGCTAGAAGCAATATCCACCACATTTCAGTATTGTCAAAACAGTTAATAAGTAGAATAGTGTTTGCCTCTGGTCAGGAGAAGGAATAGGGGCTACTTGGTTGCATAGTGTCGTAGATATTTATCAAAAAAAAAGAGAGAGAGAGAGAGAGAAATTAATTTCACCGTATTCATCAGTCTCTGAATCATCACTTCCACATCATAGACACTATAAATTTATTTCGTCTTCATTCACGATGATAGTTTCAATATCATACACCCAGTTAAGTGTTTTGTTTAATTTTGAACGCTTTGGCAACTGACCAACGTTGCATGCTTTCACTAATACCGATTCTGTGGGGTCTCATACGTGACGCTTGTCACGACATTTATGCGGTTACCGCTCCACTAGAGAACTTTTTGTAATCAGAAAACATATTACACGTCTAATTCCGTAGTGCCTCGTTATACGTGTCACATTTCCTTTTACATAGTTACTGTCTACTGAACTCTATAGTTACAAATCGCTACCGACGCATTCTGACATTTTGCCGTTGTTAGCACATCCTACGAACGATTAAGTGTACTGGACTCCTGAGAATTCGAACAACATTCTGTAACGCATCGTCTGGCATATACAGGGCGGAAAAACTATTTGACCAAAAGCGTAGGGCACAAAGAGAGCGCCAAACGAAGGAATCTGAGTATAGAAAATACAGGTCGCAGTTAAATATTTAAGGCGCTGCGGCAGCATGGAAACGGTGGTCAATTAGAACATTTTCTATACATACTACTGTTAACTAAGTGGTGGCTCATTTTTCACTCATTTTCACTTTTTTTAAATATACTCAAACAAGAAACAGGGGCATGTCATTGTCCTCATTTCTGAAGAAGTACTGTCTCGTTCGTCAGCTGAATGCGATACACGTGTTTGTGACGCTTGAAATTTATCTTGTTCTCGTCGTGACGACTGGTTAGTCCTAACATTCTGTTTATGTATACATTTTCTGTAAAATACCTATCATTTTGAACAAGGACCTCAGTATGTCAGATTTCAATTACGTTTCCGTTGCGCTGAAAATATGCATTAACGACTATTAGTCACCATATACACATTCCTATGTTTCGTGCTGTCCTTCCGCCCTCCTTTTTTGGTCAAACTGTTTCCCCACGCCCTGTATAACGTTGCTGGATGGCAAACCTCGCTCAAATAGCACTGTTTCAATTATTCGCTTTATACGTTCGTTACACATATGTCACTGAATGACACCAAGCCAACATGTCCGCCTATATTCCACCATGTCGCTGGAAAGCCAGCACGCGATCCACAAAATCGCGAAACCAGCACCAGATTCACATAGCGACACTGTACTGGTTGTAAGCACATTCGGACATTAATCGCAATTGCAGATCATAGTAATGTAGAAGCTGAGTTTATCTTTCCGTTAATTCTCTGTCTCCCGCAGACCACAGAGCTCTGTTTCTGCATCAGCGGTCGATTGTTGCTGCTAGCGCCACGGGATGATGGCAGTTAGATTCAGGCTTTCTCCGGAGTAACTGGGATTCTGTTAAAGGAATGAAAACAGAAAGAAGTAACGAATGAGCCAACTCGGAATCAAACAGTACGTTTCTGGTAGTTTAATGCGATGACAATTTTGAATGATAACTTTCGTGATGTGTTGAGTTACCTGCAATTACAGAAACCCAGGTTTTAAGTTGGGCCCTCCACAGACAAACTCACTATAGTTATCGTCCGTGCCAAGTTTCATTTTACACACAACTAAATTACACTATTTATTATGACCTACACATAACCTAGCCTGTAATTCATGACGAAGTTGACTATTTCTACTACCACTCTCGTATTTTTTTTTTTAGGTAAGGAATTAGCAAAATGCTCAGACGAGAAAGCAGTCTTGCGTCTGTCACGCAATCATCCTGGAATCAATTCCTCTATCCAGAGCATTTCTTTCTCCGACAGAGGAATGATTTTACAATTACCTTGGCATGTAATCCATAGTTTACTGTATAAACTGAATATTTAGTAATAGGGCGAACCGAGTTAAGTACTGCATAGTGTGAATGAATGCTGCGAGTTTGATCTTCTACGCAAAAAGGCAGACGTCATTTCGCGTCTGCTGCAAGTTGTAAGATGCATTCCAGTAACGTGTCCCACCCACTGACCAGTTACGCCGATTTTAATCTGTCCACCCGGTGCCATATCGCCGCCCACAGATTTCTGGATAGTCCTCCTACGTAACAGAACTTTTCCGCTCTTTTCCTCCCGCTGCGGTCGATGTAGTTCAGATTTTCCGTTTCAAGATTCGCCAGACAGTCGATGGCTCGCAACACGTGATCCGCGACCGCTTTCTCTGAAGACTGCCGCCGGTTGTGAATTTGGCTCTTTCTCCATTCAGATGATGTATCTTCCAGCGTCGCACCTAACTGCTTATGCCTCTTGTTACTCCATGCCACGATTGATGCCTTTTCACTGAAGAACTAAATAAAAAATAATGCCGCGTTATATTTTAAGTAGTTGAAAAGTGCACCTCGCAGGAAACATAGTGGTTTCAGACATTGAAATCAATTTCTTCCTCTCAGAAAAAAAATGATATTTCAGGTAATGTTGGAATGTGACGAAAAAAAGAATGTACTTCTTTCCATTATTTTCAAAAGAAACAAAAAATATAAGTTTATTTCATGTTTTAATATGCTACTACTTATTTGAAAGCGCTGAGTAACGCTTCGCTCGAGAACGAAAACAGTCTGAAATTTATTCTACGGCTCCTGACTGCGTTATACGACCTTCTCTGGTGCTGTGTGGAGGCGGATTTAAAATCGCAGCCGCCCGTTTCTCTGATGTGGCAGTCTTGTCGGCTCACAGTTGTCTCATTTTACCTTCTTTCATACAAATAGGCTACAGCCCTCCCTCATTGCCGACTACAAAAGATTTTTATGTACGAATGTTCTGTTTATTTCTTGGAAGTGCGTGATTCGCACCCCAACCAGCGGTATCGAAAGACGTTCTGATGGCGCCCCGTGTTGCAGAAGAAGTTAACTGCGGAAGGAGTTACAGAGGACGCAGTGTAGTCGCTGGCCGACAGGTGGCAGCATGCGACTTGCCGTATTACGCTTTGATATAAGAAAGAAGACGTTGAAACGGAATAAACAGCGCGAAAAAGATGTCTACGGGCACCATTCTGTCACTCAACGATTAAGGACCTTGTATATAGTAATGGACACGGAAATTCTGGTATCTTCTTGCATAAAATTATAAATGTCGAACGGAGGAGAAATGTTAAGCGTAAAAATAAGGTATTTGATTCTCTGTGATTCCGCTTCGAAAGAGTAACAGTATGTTAATAATCGCTTTCATTCTGTCAAACAAAATATAAACGCTATTTAACAGTTCTACAAACAGCTAACGAATGTGCTTTTTATAAACCGATCCGCGGCTACCGCTTCTGGTTCGTCAGGTAAACACTATCATATCGACTCCCGAAACATGGTCACCGATGCAGGATTTCGTATTGTATTTGAAGGAAAAAAACACTACCACAGCATTTCATCATTTTACGGTTTTAAGCACTTTCATTTTATTGAAGATTTGAGACTGCGGTCAGCACCTGGTCATGTCTGATAATGTGTAACGGTGCAGGATGACAAAACCCCGCCCAACCGCCACTGCTTACGTTTGCGTTTTTTCACACACGTCACAGATTGACTTCCAAAAGGGACGCCACCCGAACGCCAGCACGGGTTACATAAAATCGTAAAACCGGTGTCGGATTCGCATACTGACACGGTACTGACGTTGAACACTTCTGATCGCGCTTGCAGATCGTAGAAAGATAGAGACTGAGTTTATTTTTCCGTTAATTCTGCGTCTCCTGCAGCCCACAGAGGTTTTTCGCTGCCTCAGCGACCTATTGTTGCTGCTGGCGCTCCACAATGTCGGCCGTTTTAACTTTCTTGCGAATAATAACGGTTTTATGTAGAAAATGAAAACGGAAAAAGGATAGTAAATGCACAACTTTACATTTATCGAAGTTAGAAGCGAGTATACCATTAAACGATAAATAACGTTGGTGGAGCACACACGAATCTGTTCAATCTATATAAAACCCACATTTAGACTTTGGCCTTCCACACACAAACGCGCCAAAGTTAACGTTCTGTCCAATCGGAATAACATGCTACCGACATCCACTAATCATTTGTGGAGACATGCTTTCATAACACTTCCACCTCTGTATAGCAAACGATTGTATGCTATATTACGCACTCTGTTTGCATTTCAAAGCATTTCAATATTTTCGCAATAGTAATGGACGAGCTATAAATATGTATCGTCTTCTTTCTTCCTAACTATCATCCTGTATTCAGAAACGTTAAGTGAGCTTCGACCACCGGTTTCTTAACAAGGAGTGACAATGATATATTGCTGTGAAACAGAGGGTAAAACTCGTATGCAGACGTGGAAAGTCGTCGTTCGTTGCAATAGTAACAACCTGTCGTATTCGTCACCAGAAAATGATACTACCTGATATAAGCCACAATAATTTCCATATTCGTTCTCTTTCCAAAGCTAGACATTTCGTAGACTCCTCATCATGATTAGTTCAGAGGTTTTCGTTTCTTCAGCAATACATAAACGAACAATTACAAAGACGTGAATTTTTGAAATGTCGCCAAAGCAGTACTGTTACAACTGGGAACGGAATGCCTCGCAGCGGCATTCTGGACACAAATGCTTTCGGCGTGTTTGCCGTGTTAGATTTGAATAAGAAATCGAGATTCGGACGAATCTCTCCATCGTCTCTTTCTGGACCAGCCGGCTGCAGCCATGCTGCCAAAGAAGGCGTCGATGTCTGCGACGCTGCTTCCACCATGCCTGAAACGTTTGCGAGTCTCGGAGATCCTGTGCAGCTTCTCAAGGAAAGACGGTAGCCGTGGTGACGGTGCAAGTTTCTGCTGTACATTCCCATCTGTGCGGCCTGGCTTTCCACGGAACTGATGTACCTTTGTTTTACCTGAATATAAATAACGTATCTAATTTTGCCTAAAATAATACAGCGAATATTTATATTTATTGCTAACTCTCTTTCCGGATTATCGTCCTAAGCATATTCAGGTTTCGTAATACCCTCTCTGTTGTCACACGTGTTAGTGGCCGTCGGCAAGCAAATGCACCATTAGCAGAGCAGGAAACTCACCGCCGTCAAATCAGCATCGGAGACGAATTTATTCAGGCCTTACTTGTGTTGTAAGAGTTGACTGCTTGACATGTTTTCGTTATTATGGCGTTTTCCATTGCGACGCGAAAAGAAATAGTCGTTATTATTATTTTATCTCGTACTATCAAGAGGTTAGTCAGTATCTCTGCATTTTTTCTTCTGGGTGGGGGTGGGGGGTGGGGGGGTACAGCACTTGATTATCTAAAGGCCACTGCAGGCGGATGTTGCTCATACACTAAGGTGACGTCGTAACACCCACACACTCGCCTCATTCATTATGAACGGCTCTGCATTGCCACATGTGCTAGCCCTGAAATCGAGCGAGCATGGCCTTTTTGCTTCTCACTAGAATAATATATTAAGTACTCTAAAAAGATCCATGATTTTCTGAAGAGGTGGTTCTTTCCATTTAATAAGACACTTTTTCTTCTAGTGTAGGTATTAAACCTCTATGAAAGCGTGCAAATGGCCGATATCTGTCCGATGGCGGATACCTGCCCGGGCTATGAGCGCAGACCTTATACTCCTCGTGGCTTTGTGTTCGCCTCGTCAAACGGATCACGTGCTCTCTGTTGGCAACATGCTAATAATATTCCTGCAGCGTCTTACATCTCGAAATTCCACCGTAGTCTGTTTCACATTCTTGGTATATATTAAAACAATTCCGAAATTTTTTTAAATGACCACGAAAACAAAAGTTGTCATTTTTAATTCCTCTTATTAAACGTGCCATTCGTCGTGTTTCAACAGTCGACATCGCAACGCTGTACCACAGATCGGCGCGAATTGTACGTCTACATACTCTCTCGAAGTCATTGCCCAATACGGGACAAACACATCTGCGGGACATTTGTGATGATAGAATTGTTTTCTGGTATTCGAATCTCCGATTTCTCAGTAATATACTTACGTAGGGGAGCGTATCTGTGAACGTCTAATAGTAGGACTGCTACTACACAGTACGTAGGGCAGTATTTGCAAATCGATCTGCCAATACCAGTTCTGTCTTATCACGTAACATTGCCATATGAATCCTGGAAATGTGCTTATAGCCAGAGCCAGCCTCTCGCTTAGTGGCGAGGGCTACGGCAAACAGTGGCCGGAGACAAAACATCCCCTGTGCACAGCCGTGTGGATGGGTCTGTAGCGTTTGAGAAGTTTTGTCGCGTTGCCTAAACGCCTAATACTTTTTGGTGAAATATGTTTGCAGCAGTGCCCATCTCACACATCTTTCCACAACGAGCGTAATCTTGATCGCTTAATAAATCAGCTGCGTACGCTTCAGTGACCGTGCACGAGGCTTTTGAACATCCCTTTACGTGCAGTCTTCTCCTCACCTTCCCCCACATCATGACCCCAATGGCGTCTGCCAGGATTCCGTACTATCCACTACTTGTTAATGTCTCCACTTCGTATTACAAAAAGACAGATAAGTTCGCTTCGTCAAAGGATAGCTGCATTGCACAGACCATGAGTGTAAAAGTTATGAAGCTCGAGACATTGACGTTTGTTCGCCGTAGCAAAGTCGAATAACGTTTAACATGTAACCACATCATTAGAGGAAAACGGTTTCCCAAATTTTCGCCATCTGAATGTTGTTTCCCGTGTAGTCGTCGTCTCTGTCGTACCGTTCATCTTGACTGCTCAGTACAAACATGGGAACTCGCAGCAGGTATCAAACACCTTGATGGCGGCGTAGAGGCAAAATTCACCACATTTCAGTACAGTCTAAACCGTAAATCAATAGAATACGGGTTGCCTCTGACAGGAGGACAAATGAGGGCAACTTGGCTCCATAGGTTAGTGTGTGACAGGTGTATATGGAGATACAGAGACAACTTGATACCACGCTATTGATCGGTCTCTGAGTCGTCACTTCCACATCACAGACGCCATAAAATTATTTCGCCTCTACTCACGATGATAGGCGCAATGCGACCGACGCCATTAAAAGTTGTGTTTCATTTTCCGTGCATTGGGAATTGAGCAACGGCGCACTGCCTCTCTTTTCATTAATACCGATGGTGTAGGGTCTCGTATGTTGCCCCATAATAACGTAACAGACGCTTGTGTCACGACATTTATACATTTACTACTACATGAAACATGGACATGTGATTGTCTTCATTTCTAAAGAAGTACTGTCTCGTACGTCGGCTAAGTATGATAAACGTGTATGTCATGATCTAAGTTTTGCTTTTTCTCGTCCTGAAGACTGATTAGTCGAAAGACTATGTTCACGCGTACATTTTGTGTGGATTACCTTACATTTTGAGTAAAGACGTCCCTATGTCAGATTTTAATTACGTTCCTATAGCGCCGAAAATGCGCATGTGCGACCCTTACATTCTTACGTTTCATACTGTCTTTCCGCCCTGCACTTTTGGTCAAATTGTTGTTCCGCACCCGATATAACGTTGCTGGGTGGGAAACCTTGCTCAACCAGCACTGCTTAAATTGTACTCTTTTTATGTACGCTACACGTATGTCATTGAATGAGTCCCGATCATCCGCCTATATTCCGCCACGTCACTGGAACGCCAGCACGCGACATACAAAATCGCGACAGCAGCATCAGAGCTGCATAACTAAACAGTACCGATTATGTGATATGAAATAGCGGAGGTCGGTAAGACGAGTGTCGAAGCCAAGAAAAGGGCCACCGAAGCCAAGAGACATGCTGAATTAGTAATGGTAGAGGCAGCTGGCGCCAAAACATTGGCCAAAACCGCAAATAACCGTGCAAGAATCGCTAGGCGAATTGGACACATGAATGCAATAGGAATCGATGCAATGAAAGCCCACGAGCACAACGCAAAGAATGGAAAGCGTTGAAGAACGCGTTGCGGGTACCACCCAAAGGTGTGGAAGCGTAGAAAAAGATGTGGCACGCCGGGAACGCCGAGTACAAATTGGTACACAGCGTCCAGAGGCGGCGGCCGGCTCGGCGCGACGCAGTCGAGTACGAAGCGCGCTCTGCAGCCCAGGGAGCGCACGGCTGCAAAACTGCAGCCCGGCCGCGACAACTGACGCTCAGTTCCAGTATCATTGTGGGGCAGAACCAGGAGGTGTCAGTTCGCGTCAAAGAGACGGGCGCGTGTCATACTACACCCAATAGAAATGTGCTAGAGGTACCAGACTTTGATTACAAACACATTTTATCGGTCCTCAAATTCCAAAATTTCCGGGAAAATGGAGGCTCACTTCACCCAAAAATTTTGCTGTCACAATTTTGTAACACGCTACTGATATCTTGGCCATTGACAGCAAAATTAGAATTTATCTGCGGGTACATCGAGGGCACGGCAGCTGAGAAAATGCGTAGTGTTGCAGGTACATGCCGAACGTACGAAGAATTCACCGACGCGTTACTGGGAAAGTACTGATCGCGCCAAGTGCAAGACCGAATAAAAGAAGAAATCATTTTGTGTCCGTATCCAGAGGCGTCAGGATACAAGAGCCCGACGAAGCTCTTTGAGGCTTTAATTAGAAAGAATCAGTTTCTTGATGTGCCACATAGTGATGGTGAAATAATGTTCTGTTTCGCGAAACTGCCGATATACTACCAGCTAGCGCTTGTAGGAAAGTACCGAGCGAATATCGAAACATTGAAAAGCCTTCTGCGCGAGTTGGAGTTAATTTTCGAAAAAGAAGCAGCGCATGATGGAAGGAAAGGGCAAAATAAGTATTACAATAGCGACTTTCGTGGAGCACCGCGCAATAACAACATCCATCAGCGTGGAGGCAGGACTATAAGAGACAAAATTGGGACGGCACAGTAACTTGCAGAGACAAAACGATACCCGCCAGTACGACACGAGCTGGAGGCGCAGAGATTCACATGAAGAGCGGGACGAGTGAATCGAAATACGTGGTCCTAACCCGAGTTCCAATCACCGAAACAGAAATGGAGGCCGAGATTGAAGCCAGGACCGTGCGGTATCGGCTCGGGGAAAATCCGCACAAATACTCGGACAGAGCCGTTTACATATGTTGAAATGTGAAGAGTGCAAGAACGTAGTTTTTGTACAGAAAAAAAGTGTTGCCTGTGTGTGAAACAAAAGGGAAACATTTGTAAAATAGACATCTTTCTGTTGTGTACGTATTAGACATTAAGTGTGGTACTTTGTTTTTATTTATATTCTTTAACATGTACATGTGTAACTTGTAGGGGCTACGAGGCGACATGTGGACCTTCCGCATTCTTTGTTAACTCCGAAAACGAAGGGTCGGTCTAACTCACTTTTCTGTACTTTCCATCTCATGCGGGAGCCACCACTCTTCCGAGTCATTGGTAACACAGAGTGCACCTTCCCATGTGTTTTGTCTTTACACCGTACCAATTACTGAGTCTTTGTTGAGGAAGAGCTACTGGGTGCATACCGACAGTGTTCCGGGCACGCCTCACAGCGCTGCACCACTTGTTTGTTTGCGCGGTATTTGTCACTGCTGTCGTGGGCACACAGCTGCGGTGCTGCACCTACTTTCAGTGAGGCTTTTCTCTTCGTTGGCGTGTTGGGCACGCCACAGCGCGTTGCACCTTCCTGGAGTGTGGCGAGTTTCTCCTACGGTGGTAAGTCACGTCTCTGAACGTGTGCGGTCGTCGGAATTTATCGTGTGAGCGGTGTAATGCCGAACGTATGGAATTCCTCAACAAGTCCGGTAACTGGTGTCTCGGTGTGAGACCTAGCACACACGAGAAGTCTAAAAGTATGATATTTACAAGAAGCTGTGTACAGAGGTAGAGTCCTTGCATTGTAACTTGCGAAGTCTGCCGTGTTTTTTTTTTTTTTTTTTTGTGTGTGTGTAAATTTTCCACCGTAAGTTTGTGTACATCCAGTTCCATCTCAGATGAGTAGCGACCGACTCAGCGATCGGCCGCGCCAGAGACAGCAACATCCACCGAGTTGTCTCAGCGGGGCAGGACGGGGGAGTATGTATGGTAAACGGGTGTAGCCGATAAGTTGCATACAGTATTTTTATTAATTTCCATTACTAAGGCGATTGCAGCTAATTATATCTCGTCTAATATGTGTTCATTGTTTATTTGTGTACGTCCGCCATGTCTTGAGCAGTTTCAGGGATGCATCGAGGCCTCTGGGATCCGAGACGGCGAGGGACGTGCAGTGGCGCCTGTAGATAGCGTAGTTAGTGAAGTTAAAGTGTCAGCAGTAGTTGTGAGCATGCTCCAGTGACGGGTATGTCATAGGTGGGATTACGTACAGTATTTTAGAGTTACGGGTGGAGTACTTGAGCCTCTCTGTATCTCAATGAGTCGTACCCTGGTATTAACAATGGGCCCATAGGTGAAGTCACTATTCTTTACAATAAGCATTAATTATAAAGTCTCTGAGCAGAGTATAAGAATTTTGTGTTGTATTAGTGTAACAGTTATATTCATGTAAATATTCGTCTCTATTAATTTGTTTTATGGAATGTACAAAATACGATCTTTACAGATTGTGAATGATGTTTTAGTAAAAAGTTTTGAGGAGGCAGTCTTTATGAAAGGTCGTAAGTATTGCGCAGGTACTGCGAACAGCGAGTGACAGCTGGACGAGAAGTGACGCTACACGGTGGTCGGTGTGGAGTAAATGGAGGCCGAGCGGCAGGGAGACGCCTGAGCGAGGCGGCTGTCAGTCACGCCCCGCCCCGCCCCGCCCCTCCGCGACGGCTCAGAGGCGCGTGCCGCCCACCTGCTGAGCGAGGCGGCGGCTCACCTGGCCGGCAGCCTCCGGCCAGCTGAAGGCGGACACAACCCCGGGATCCCACCGGGACGGGCGACCCCGTTGGCGGCTGGCCGAGGAGACAGCACGGCACCGCTCAGCGGTGACGCAGAAATGGGGATTCCACTGCAGGAGAGGTGCCAGACGACGAGGGCGTACTCTGACAGTGGCAGCACGGAGAGTCGGAGACATCTCTTCAGGCGCACTTCTGACGGACGCCGTTTACCGTTCCTGCACGAATTCGCATAAATCACAATAATAGGCCGGACTGCACGCCCAAAGCAGTTCTGTGCCGGGTATTGATGGACTGCAGTTTGTCGTGATTATGTTCTCTCCTACAGAGAGCAGTTCCGAGCAATCAGCCACGTTGATCGATCTGCTATCCTGGTTTCATCCTCCATCAGATGAATCCACGAGTGTTGCAGTCACTCTGAGAGTAAAATCCCGTATTGCAATTTTTCGTTCTAGATAAGACCAAGTGTACTGTCTTAGGACGGCCAACTACCTGTGCTACGGCTCTGTCCCGATTCTTGCGGTCCTCAATACAATCAAAGCCCGTACGTGTGCTTGCCACCGTACCGCACTGTGCTGCACATCAACAATAGGCTGTCATACCACCCCACGAGCTTCTTGTCGATGGACAGTGCCACTACAGAGAGTGAACGATGACTGGAGCAGCTTCCGGATGCCGCGCCTGGTTCCCAGAAACATTAGATTGCTGGCCCACACCACCAGTCGCACTGCTTCCAGCTGGCGCCGCTTTCTCCACGCCAGGAACCACCATCCCGCTCCACAGACGAGTGTCGCAATATTCGTGTGTTGAGTGATTCGTTGTGTGACGTCAGCATGCGAAGGACGTTACGGTCAACTGTTTTTTTTTTCTTCTCTTGCTCAGACATCTGCGTGAACACAGTAACATTTGTGCTTTTAGTGAAAACATTGTTTTTATTCGCCCTCCCCCCCCCCCCCCCCCCCCCCCCAAACTTTACTTCGGACAGTAGAGATAGGAAATTCAATGTCAAATACATGTATATTTTTTTGCTTTATAGATTTCAGTCTTATTTTTTTATATGTACATGTTCATGTTAAAGATATCCTGGTTCCCTATCATCATGTCTGGAACAATTTTTTTTGGTGATGCACACTATGTTACATGATCTTCGATCACACAGCTACACTTACGAAATTTCTGTCTTTTCATGTACACTATATCTCTCTATCTCACTTATGTTGATGCCTGTCAATTGTCACTATGTGTACAAATTTCAATAGTTACAAAATGTTATACACAATAATATGCTACTGTTACACGAGAGTATTTTTGTTTGTCTATGTGAGCGGAATATCTGTGGTTACAATTCTGGTTAATGGTGAATGGACCATCAGCCAATCGATCACTGTAAAATATTTATCATCCTTTCTGTTCAGGGAAACGGCGTGAGAGTGGTTAAACGTCTCAACCATGAAGCATAGAGATATTGTTTGTCTGTTTGGCTTCATGCAGACGTATGTGTGTGTTTGAGTTGGGCACCAGGAGCTAATTCTCAAATGTTACTTTAATGAGAAGCTTGCAGGCCCATTAGGTCAACATTTTACTGCAGCTTCGAACTTAGCCTTCTGGCATGTGTTCAACATTTGTATGACTGTGTGAGTATGTCCATGTATGACAGTGGGCTCCCTGAGGGTGAATCTGTGTTGCGTGTGACTTATTCGTCAATGTGAGTAAGATGTTGGCGAAGCTATAAGAAAAATTCCACCTTTTATTTCATCATCAATTTCCAATTTAATGTGCCAGTTCGTTATGACATTTTGGAAACTGTTTGGAGCGATTCTTTCTGAGTGATTGACGCACTACATTTGTCAAGTGAGTCATCCACTACCAAAAATAATCTAAATTGACTGGGGGTGGGGAATGAGAGATTCTGTGTCCTCTTTTGCGTGTCTCCTCTCATTTTAATCAATTTTATTAGTGTTCTATGTCACTGCACGGTAGTAACAGACCGAATAAGGTTATTGTAGTGAGAGTATTTGTACTGAGTGCTCAAAAAATAATGTTCACTTTGTAAGTAGGCTGTTTATGTTTTCTCTATGTAAGTAGGCTGTTTAGGTTTTTTTTTTTTGGTAACGCCACCTCTGTATGAAAATCACTGGCTGTGCTGTGTGCAGTCTGTGGCTAGTTTGCATTGTTGTCTGCCATTGTAGTGTTGGGCAGCGGCAGCTGGCTGTGAACAGCGCGTAGCGTTGCGCAGTTGGAGGTGAGCCGCCAGCAGTGGTGGATGTGGGGAGAGAGATGGCGTAGGTTTGCAATTTGTCATGAACTGATATATATATTATGACTTGTGATGATATTAAGGTAAATACATTGTTTGTTCTCTATTAATATCTTTCATTTGCTAACTATCCCTATCAGTAGTTAGTGCCTTTAGTAGTTTGAATCTTTTATGTAGCTGGCAGTAGTGGCGCTTGCTGTATTGCAGTAGCTTGAGCAGCGAAGATTTTTGTGAGGTAAGTGATTTGTGAAAGGTATAGTTTAATGTTAGTCAGGGCCATTCTTTTGTAGGGAATTTTGAAAGTCAGATTGCGTTGCGCTAACAAAGTATTGTGTGTCAGGTTAAGCACAGTCCTATATAAATTGTTCAAAGGGGATGTTTCAACTTGATTCCTATACGTGTTGGGTTACTTCCCTGGGTGGCTTGTGCGAGGCAACCATCGGAGGACGTGGCACATGGCATTTCCGGTTGGGGGCTGCACTTCCCTGAATCTGAGGGGTTCGTACAATAGGCTTAAGCCCCTGGTGGAACGACCTGCGAGACGTCTGAGTGTCGCCGCAGTTTATGTGTTTACCATTCCGGCGCGTCCGGAACGGAGATTCCTGGCACCGACTGACTGCATTCTCCTCTTGATTCTGACAATACTTGTGTCCACAAGTCTGGGTGCGACTGTCTGGCGCCAGATGGCCCGCGGTCTAGGCAGGTTGTTTTCGTAGCCAGTGAAACGGCAAGTTTAGTGCCCTCAGCTGAACAGCAGAGGCACGACTGGTCAACTTAAACTGAGGCTGGTTGACGTCATAAAGCCCTGCTCGGAATTGCAGGGAACGGCCGTTATTGGCGCGAATGATGTTCCGAGCCAGTGTGCGGGAATTTTGGAATCAGCGGTTTCCGAGGAGAGCAGAGAGCTGGCTTCGCTCTTGCTTAGAATTCTCAGACAGCCTTCGCTGCCAGGGGTTGACACAGAGTCGCTGCACGGCACAAGTCGGCCCCTGCATCACCAGGACGCTGCCTGCCGACGGCGTGCTGCAGATTTCAGTACCGGTACAACATTGTGCGGCTCCAGCATTGTAGGTCCTTATCAACACTGAATCACTCAGCAGCAAGCATGCTCACATTGTTACAAGTCCACCTTGTTTGTTTCTCCATGTGATCCTGATACGCCAAAGTCTTCCTCTGTTTGTAGTTTATTCGTACTTGAAAAGAAAGTTACGCTGCTAGAAATTGTTCGACTATAAGGCTCACATACTTAGAACATATACTGGCACTGCTAATGAGATTTTCATGCAACATTTTGCTTTACTTGAAAATACATTTGGGATTTAAAGTACTTTCTGTGAGATTAAAGATGACTTAGTATTTGGTTTCTTTGACAGCTACACGGTTATATTACGACACTACTAATGTGTGACATAATTTACATTGTTGCTTTTGCGGTGTATTTGTTTTATATCTGCACAGTTTTTCTGAATTCTTCTGGAAAGCAAAACATGTTTTATTAGTAACTTTTGAGGTATAGCTACAAGGAGACAGCCTTTTCCATAGCACAACAATACGTTACAGAACAGTACTTTCATCATCACAACTATAAGCGTAATAACTAAGATATCTCTACGCAAAGCATTTCACTTTTGTTTATCATGAGGTAAGTACATTGGCTTCTGCAGAACTTAGCTTTTGGAGGAAAATAACTACGACACTTTCACAGAGATTATCTTACAACAATATGCACATTTAGCGCTACAGGACACGCATTGCAGTGATTAATTTTGTACTTAAAACATTTGTTTTTAAAGATTTTTGAATTACAAAGAAAGTTTTCCGTGATACACTTCATTCCATTGCTGTAATCTGTAACACCTGAGGGTATAATTACATTAATCCTCAGGGGGGTACACACTTACTTTGTGTACCATGTGTGTGGCAAACACAAGGAACCCTAGCTAATATGGTATTTGCTTATACAATTTTACACATCGGTACCATATTTCTCTAACACACAAATTACACAGCTATCTGATCATGTAACTGAGAGATAAACTTTTTTTATTACATCAGTGACAGATGTTTACGCAATTACACAGTTGGATAACTTCACACTTATGAAATTGTATTTTGTCTGTACTTTGTGAAATGCTCATATTTTTTCGGAATCATTGTGATACTATGAGAGCTTTGAATGATGTATTTGGTATGGATTCATGATTTTTAAAGTACGTTTGAGGCAGATGACACTTTCGACATGAGCAGAGAATTTTTTTAATTATTGGAGGAAGCTACGACGATTTTGAGATTTGACTGAGGTGTTATGATGTTATTTTTACGACGACGATGTGTATTATGCTGCTGAGGTATGTTTATGATCAATAAGCTGATGCTATATGAGGAATTTGGTTATGCTATGTATTTATTATGATGAAATATTGAAGTGCCGTCGCAAGATTGACGTGTCGACGAATATATATATATGTGTAATAAGGTAAGGAGTAATGAATAGTGATTAGGGACTCTGACTTATGGAAAAGGATGTTGGAAACCAAGAATCATACTTTAGAATTATGAAATGTGTGTACATGTGTGAATCATGTGTGAATGTATCACAATGCCACTGAAAATTTTTTTGGACACTGTTATATTCATAGGATTTTGTTTCTACAGATTTGCAACGCTAATTCTTGACCTGTGAAATATTTTTATGTGAGACTGTCACTGTAGCGGAAACTGGTGTCGTAAATATTTCCGTAAGAAAGTTAAGTGACCACCTGCACGTAATGCGTTGTGGGCACGCAGCTGTGTCAAACACCTGGAGAACAAGCCATTAGGGTGTGCCTTTCCGGAAGCACAGGTAAAAAAAAAGAAAAAAGGCAGGCCTTTATCCTCGCCATTGGCATTCCTTTAGAGAAAATATTGCAAATGCGACACCCTCATTACTTCCATTAACCTTGCTATTGACATTCCTTTGTAGAAAGCATCGCAAATATTACATGCTCATTACCTGAAAACATATGGTTACTCGTACTTTGTGCTAATTACTGAAATGCTTATGAATTGATGGGAAATATTCGTACATCTGCACACCTGATTATGACAAGTGTCTTTCTACGAGAGTTGAGAGCTACTGACTTACGAAATGCCACATGACTATTGAATGATGTTTTTATGCTTTGGTTTGCGTAATTGCTTATTTCATTTGACATCTGTTTTCCAGCTGTGTTGCAGCATTGCTTTTATAAAATAAAATGCATTTGCTAATGTGAACACTTTCTGTCAACAGATCTATTAAATAATTATTTTATGATCCACATTCTTTAAAAAAGGAGCACTTGGAAAGGAAAGAACAATAAGAAGGAACTAGTAACAGTAACACATAATTTTCTTTTCAAGTACATGGTAATATTTCTTTTACAATAAGTTGTGTGGTGCACCACTTTAATTACGTAGACATTAAGATGTGAATATACATTTCCCTTATCTGCATTGTTGTCTTTAGTGTAATGTTTTTTTCTGCTTGAGCTATGTCATGTTTAGATATAAGTTATTTCTGCTGCTATTTGCCAGGCATAGTGCTACTAAATTTCACTTTGTATTACACTGTTAAGCTAGTTTTACTATTGATTTATTTTTATTGTTGCTGCACATTGGCTCATATTAGTTGTACTTTTGCATTTTATCTGTTAATTTAGATTTGCTGCTGCTTGCTTTGCAAATTGGCATTTTTTTTGTCATTGCTGTTTGTGATAATTTGTTATGTGATGCTGCATTGCCTCATCCCTTAGTTTAGCATCTGAGCTCAGTAGATTTAAGTTAGCTTAAGAGGGGGTAGCCTCTAAGAGAATGAGTTTCGATGAATTGGAAGAAATGCATTGAGAAGTTATACAAAAAAAAAAGTACAGAAAACAGGTTTAGGTAGGATTTTCTTGGAAATAAATGTTGAGGTGAGAAATGTGTGAACATATAAATACAGAAAGCATGCTTAGATAGAATTTTTTTGGTGGAAACAAAGGATGAAATAAGAGGAAAGATATATGAAGTTTTGGGTTGGACTGCAGTACCAAATGTTACACTGAAAACGAACCCTGTCCTTTCCTATTGGTGTTATCCCACTATGTGTTTGTGTACCCTTGAGTATTTGTTTTCTTCCTGTCTCTGTGTACTGTTTCATAGAATTTTTTTCTCTTCTCATACTAAGCTATATTCACTATGAGGAGGAATACTGTTATCCTCAAATATAAGTTGCATTAATAATATGTTATTTTCTTTGTAAAGTTGTTTACAATTCTGTTCTGTTTCAATGTTCATGTGTGAAATTAATGTTTCGAAAACTATTCTCATTATTTTATGTATGTACTTATGTCACTATTTTTGTAACACTCATGTATATGTTTATTTCTATTCTTTTGTAAAGCCTGTACTACAAATGTTATCTGTATTATTATGTTTTTAATGATGTATTTTGTACCTTTGTAATTGTATTCTTATGTTATAAAATTGTAATTGTCACCAGTTCATGACATTATTAACTTGTTAGTTACATTTCACTGCACACGTTTCTGTTGGTCATAGTATGTGGACAATATGTGAGAAGTAGGGACTGTTAGTGTTTGCACGTGTGTTAATAACTCAGCAAGGGACTGGATAACAGCATTGCTGGTTCTAAGGACAATTTCAAAAACTTTGTGAGTGCACAAGTGGTGGTTTATGGACTTGCTATATTATCCGCAAGACTCTTCAATGGTGATTGTGCACCTGCACAGTCACAACAGATGGCTGCTGGCCATCTCTTCAAGGACTACAGTGGGTCTACATCTTTGATGATCCATCAATACCATTATTTCTACAAGGACTGCAGTGGGTCTGCACCTCTGGTGGCCCACCAATACCATACTCTCTACCAGGACTACAGTGGGTCCGCTCTGTGATGACTTACCTACCAATACTCTTCAAAACTTCGAATGACTCTGCTGTGGGTTTGCTCCATTGTGGCCCATTACCTGTCAGCATGTCAAGAGCCAGCACTGTCTTTCCGTTGGAAGGACAACACTACTTCTTCAAGAGCATGAAAATCCACTACTTCTGTGTGCAATTTCTTTTACTAATGAGACTTTGTGAAAAAAAACCTGTGATTACCGTAATGAATGATCAGGACTGTCTTTATGGACTGTGAGAAATTTTTAGCTTTTGACCAACATTGTATCAATAAGTGTGTGCATTTGATTTCTTTGTTATAGTAATTATGAAATAAAAATTTTTCAAATCTGTATTGGCCACTGCCCAATCCCATTTGTAAAATATTTTTGTGGGGAGCATGGGGGCTATGTAAGTAGGCTGTTTATGTTTTCTCTATGTAAGTAGGCTGTTTAGGTTTTTTTTTTTGGTAACGCCACCTCTGTATGAAAATCACTGGCTGTGCTGTGTGCAGTCTGTGGCTAGTTTGCATTGTTGTCTGCCATTGTAGTGTTGGGCAGCGGCAGCTGGCTGTGAACAGCGCGTAGCGTTGCGCAGTTGGAGGTGAGCCGCCAGCAGTGGTGGATGTGGGGAGAGAGATGGCGTAGGTTTGCAATTTGTCATGAACTGATATATATATTATGACTTGTGATGATATTAAGGTAAATACATTGTTTGTTCTCTATTAATATCTTTCATTTGCTAACTATCCCTATCAGTAGTTAGTGCCTTTAGTAGTTTGAATCTTTTATTTAGCTGGCAGTAGTGGCGCTTGCTGTATTGCAGTAGCTTGAGCAGCGAAGATTTTTGTGAGGTAAGTGATTTGTGAAAGGTATAGTTTAATGTTAGTCAGGGCCATTCTTTTGTAGGGAATTTTGAAAGTCAGATTGCGTTGCGCTAACAAAGTATTGTGTGTCAGGTTAAGCACAGTCCTATATAAATTGTTCAAAGGGGATGTTTCAACTTGATTCCTATACGTGTTGGGTTACTTCCCTGGGTGGCTTGTGCGAGGCAACCATCGGAGGACGTGGCACATGGCATTTCCGGTTGGGGGCTGCACTTCCCTGAATCTGAGGGGTTCGTACAATAGGCTTAAGCCCCTGGTGGAACGACCTGCGAGACGTCTGAGTGTCGCCGCAGTTTATGTGTTTACCATTCCGGCGCGTCCGGAACGGAGATTCCTGGCACCGACTGACTGCATTCTCCTCTTGATTCTGACAATACTTGTGTCCACAAGTCTGGGTGCGACTGTCTGGCGCCAGACGGCCCGCGGTCTAGGCAGGTTGTTTTCGTAGCCAGTGAAACGGCAAGTTTAGTGCCCTCAGCTGAACAGCAGAGGCACGACTGGTCAACTTAAACTGAGGCTGGTTGACGTCATAAAGCCCTGCTCGGAATTGCAGGGAACGGCCGTTATTGGCGCGAATGATGTTCCGAGCCAGTGTGCGGGAATTTTGGAATCAGCGGTTTCCGAGGAGAGCAGAGAGCTGGCTTCGCTCTTGCTTAGAATTCTCAGACAGCCTTCGCTGCCAGGGGTTGACACAGAGTCGCTGCACGGCACAAGTCGGCCCCTGCATCACCAGGACGCTGCCTGCCGACGGCGTGCTGCAGATTTCAGTACCGGTACAACATTGTGCGGCTCCAGCATTGTAGGTCCTTATCAACACTGAATCACTCAGCAGCAAGCATGCTCACATTGTTACAAGTCCACCTTGTTTGTTTCTCCATGTGATCCTGATACGCCAAAGTCTTCCTCTGTTTGTAGTTTATTCGTACTTGAAAAGAAAGTTACGCTGCTAGAAATTCTTGCAAAAACTGGCAACAGCTGCTTGTTTTTCTTTGTGAGTTGTGTTTTATCGACACGTCCGCCATTGTTCAATGAGAAACACCGAACGACACAGCGTATGGTTGTATAGTCGTGGTGTACTTCAAGAAAGGGAACTCTTCTTTCATCGTTTTAGAGGAATCACATTTTCTTCTCCTCGTATTAAGGGACGAAGGTTAGTTTTACACACGGCAGCCAACAGACAATGGGGCGCGCTAAAGCGAGCTCGCCGAAATCTGTCTTGCATCTGCCGCCTGCCTCTCACTGTTGTCAGTAACAGTCCGAAGACATCGTGTCGGTGGCATCTGCACGGCTCAGCCCTTCGGAGGTTCGAGTCCTCCCTAGGGCATGGGAGTGTGTGTTCTCCTTAGTGTAAGTTAGTTTAACTTGGATTAAGTAGTGTGCAATCCTAGGGACCGATGACGTCAGCAGTTTAGTCCCATAGGGACCCAACACCACAACGTTGGTTGCATCGACTACAAATGTGTCATATGACCATGAATAGCAAATGCGTAGGTACGAATACAATCTTCTGTTCACACCTCTCCTGGTCCCGTGACGAAAATACAGCGTCTTGGTTCCATTGTTGCGTTCACCAGAAGTGGTATTGGGAAATCGGTTTACGAAATCCGGTTTTGGGAGCCCCATGTAGGAAGGGGGGGGGGGGTTGTTACCAACTGTATAGCACGGAACGAGATGAACGGACTGTGGCGTGGATGGACCCAGTCGGTCCGGCAGTGCCGACACGGACGTAGACGCCTCGCTCGCTCTGCTGCAGCCGTTCCCTCGCATGCCGCGGGCCGAGCTAGCAACTCAGCCTCATGACGTCATCGTGTTGTTTGTCGGCGGGGTGGGAGGAGGGAGAAATGGGGCAGCCGCGCGCCCCGGCTGTCTGTGCGGCCCAGCTGTGGCGGAGCGGCCAGGCGTGTGGCGGCGTGCGGCGCAGTCCCGCCTCTCGGCGAGAACACCAGAGACAGGTGAGGCGGGCAGCCGGCCTCCACTGGGTTACTTGGAAGCTGCGGCTGTCGTTCTGCTCGCTTTTGTGTGGCTTGTCGCGTAACTCACGACGGAACTGCTCTTGTTTAATACATTGTCTTACTTTAAAAATTAGGATCGATACGAACAAAGGGATGGCGAATAGTTTGTTAAATTAGCGCGTCGAGTGTTTAATAATTTATTACTCGTTATTTATCGCCTTGTTAGAGTCGTTTAATCGCTGATTCCTTGAGCGAGAATAGCGTGCAACGAACGGAAAATAGCGCCACATTCAGTCGGGCAGTGTTTCGATGTACCATTGCCGATTCCTGCAGATTTCTCGTACCACAGTTGTTGGAAACGAAAACCACGCGTTCCTGGCTACGTCACTGCAACGAAGACGCAAGTATGCGAAAACCACCAAACAGCACTTCGGACTGAGTGAGTTTTAGTGCTACACGGCGTCTTCTGCCACTGGCTCCAGCAGCCGTGGTTGTCTGTAATTCTGGACCGCCAGCCGAGAGTGACAGCAGGTTGCCTCTGTTGCGCCTTGCAGTGCTGACAGAAGTTTATTTTTCAACATTTCGCTTAATTTGGCCGAATTTGAACAACTGAAATGTTGTAAGGTACTCATTCTAAGGTATAACCTGCCGTTACGGCTTTTACACTGTAAGAAAAGTATCACAGTTGTAAATTTGGCGTGTCGCGAGGTAACGGAACGCACGGCGCTGAAATACGCGAACATTATTCACCCAGTATCTGAGCACTTCGCGACTTCGAACGCACGTTGAGAATAATTTTAAAGAGTTCCAAAACTTTTTCTCGCTTACACGCTTAACGTCAAATATTACAGACGTTACCTCGTCTGCAAACTAATCAGACGTCCGAAGTTGTTTAGTGCATAGGCATTCTGAATCCTGCACTCCACTCGTGGCGTCATGCCGACGTGCTTCTGGCGAAGAAACGCAGCACTTGCGTTTATTTCAGTATTTTTACAATTTTCTGGAATTTAGGTTGTGATGCACGAGGGATCTGTTGCTTTCCCCAACCTACGTTAGACTGAGGCGAAGATTTGGTTGCTTGTTGGCGAATTCTTGAGAATTTATCGTGATGTTTGCGTTTCATGAAATAAAACTTTCTCGTTCTCTTTTATCGTTCTGTGACGTCATGTTTCGTTTGTGATTTGCTGATAAAAGAGAAGCGATCACACACCACAATTTTTTTGCTCTATAGAACTCTGCAGCGCTTTGTTCTCGTGTTACTATTTGTTGGGTAAGAGAGACTCGTGTGTCGACGAAGCTACGCAAGGTCTTTGAGACGCGCCGTGTTCCCTGTGGCTTGTTGTGGAGAAAAGTTGTCGCAATCGTGCTTGCGCATTAGTCGTATCTTACGTGACCAAAGAATGAATGATGGTGATCGACCGTCACTTGCCAACTTCTTTATCTGACGTTCAAATGACACGATTAAAGTGCAGTGTAAATTTTTATGTGCGACCTATAACGACGGCAGAATCTAGATTTAATTTGTGCCATTTCCAGTGCAAGCCAGCTGGGGTGGCCGAGCGTTTCTAGGCGCTACAGTATGGAAACGCGCGACCGCTGTGGGCGCAGGTTCGAATCCTGCCTCGGGCATGGATGTGTGTGATGTCCTTAGGTTAGTTAGGTTTAAGTAGTTCTAAGTTCTAGGGGACTGATGACCACAGATGTTAAGTCCCATAGTGCTCAGAGCCAGCCATTTCCAGTGCAATATTTGCAAGAATCGAGGTAGATTTGTTATTAGTTTCCGTCAGAGCACTGAATCACGTCGGAATTACATTTGTGGAGGCATTTGCTAATTATATTTGACTGAAACCTATAGCGAATATTATTTCGTTTAGGCAGATACTGCTACAGAAGCCTTACCCTTTACTGATGGTAAGTCACTGTTTGGGAATTATCGGTAGCCACTGACGTCAGATTTACCGACATTTTAGCATGATAAAGTACTGAAAATCTTGAAGACTTCTGAAATGTCTTGTATCATTTAGACTACATATCGTCATAAAACGCAAATTTGAGTACCAAAACTATGAAATTGATAACTTTAACTTCGCAAACAGGTAGATCAGCACAGCGACTGTCCAGTTTGCTCCCCGCATCCAATCGCAGCACAGGACGCGTGATGTCACATAAAAGTGACTGTGTTCACACGTGAGGGACGGGATGATTAAATAAAAGTTCCGCGAATTTTATGAATAATGCGTAACCCGAAATCTGAGCTCCAAATGGCTCTCACTTTCGTGACACTGTAGTGTGTGTGTGTGTGTGTGTGTGTGTGTGTGGTGGTTTCAGTTTTTACACTCGGCTATCACAAAATATGCAACACAATTGGAGCACCGTAATGAAGACCTGTCCAAAACGTCTCGTGGGTAGCGAGATCAGTTGGCTGAATTGTCGGGAAATGTGACGTTGACGGATGAAGAGTGGCCGGAGCCATTTAATCGAGAATGTGTGGAATTCGCTCTCTGAAGCACACATCTATTGCCCATAATAACGGAGTAAGATCGCTGGTGACTTACGAATGTGTACAGTGTTTCTGGGTGCTTTTAATTCCTCACGTGTTCTGTCCACCAGCAGCATCTTTGACAGTGTGGTGTCTCACACGATACTTGGGCTGGCAGTGGCGGTGCTGTACCACTGGGTGCTCATAATCTGAAGTTGAGCCACTCACAGGGGTCCAGTGTGGACTGCAACTATTGTATGGCAGCGAAACTTGGTATACTAAAGCCCCCTTGCGGAACCGATTTACACTGGAAAGAAATTATTTCCGATTTTGGCCACCAAATGGCTCTATCAACGGAAGAAAGACGTATAGAAATGTTTCCATATGTAATGGATTGGCAACGGAACGTGGGCAGGAAGGTTCAAACAAGTGAGAAAGGCAGGATATTGATCTTGTTAGTTGAACAATTTGTTCAGTATGAGAACCGAAGACTTCGGCGAGAGGTTGTACAGCGATAGATTCGCACCTGGTAACCAAAATCGGAACTGATTTCCTCCGGCGCAAACTGATTTCGCATTAACGCCTTAGCATACCTGCCAAGTTTCGTTGCCATACGGTAATTACAGACCACAATGGACCTCGGTGAGTGGCTGCATTTTACTTACGACCACCCGGTACTTCTATGGCTCTGCTGAAGAAAAAAGCGATTCGCGAAGATTTCGCTGTCGCATTTCTGACCCATTTGGTCATAAACCATTTAGTAGTTAGCCAGTTAAAAAAAGTTTGTAGTTGTCTGACTTCCGTCTTGTTTCACCTTTTTGAAGCATCAACACTCCTTAGGTTCTGCAAATACCCGTCTTCCCAGTACAGGCGGCTGTCTAAACTGGAGCAGGTCGCAGCTACCGATAGGGGGCGTCGACATTGCCCCGTGGCGTAATGATGTACTCTGTGACGTCATATATACTTACGGATACAACAGAACGCGGTGATGTTTACATGGCTGCTATATTACGCATTTTTTCTAATATAGGTGAAAAAGTGATGTGTTGCATAGCCCGAGGTCTAGGCTGGGTTGACAGGTTACAGTACGGTCGTCAGTTAGCGGAGCCAAAGAAATGGAGTGTTACAGTAACGATAATTCTTGCTGTGTCAGATATTTTATGCACGTTAGATTTCGACGAGTGTTTTATTTCCGTTTTGATGTCGTCATGGATCGAAACACAGTTGGAACGGCAGGTTCAGTATTTTTCAGCATTGGGCACAGTTCGTAGCTAGCGTAAACGTACGTTTTACACCTGTGTAAACTTGCGTGTGCACAAGACGGACGCAGACTCTGCACAAAGAGACATCGGTGCAGCCAGCCTCGTGCGCCTGTTGACACGTGGGCGCGGGCAGTCAACACGTCCCAGGCGAATACAGGCCGTGCTGTCCCGTCCACGGTTTTGTTTCGTTTGCTCCGTTTTGCTGCGTCGCACTATTAAGTTCTAGTCTTTCGTGCACTTTCAAATTTTTGTTAACCCATTGGCCGAGTGGCCTAAAAAGGAACAAATGGATCTGAAGAATATTATCGTGCATACTTATGGCGCGAGTTATCGGTATCAACTAGTGTGTCTTCTGAATGATATAATGGATGATCGAGTTGAACTTTTTACTGCTAATGTTATGAGGAAACGTGCTTTCCAATGCAGTGGCTACGCGTATCAATTACTAATGGCCCTTTGAATAATATTCATGTTCATTTGAGACACACTATGTAGTGCCTGCTATCTATCGCTGCATTCTCGAAAACAAACAGCATGAGAAACCAGGCTGTAGTAAAATTATAAAGATTACAACTTAATTAGAGCAGTCAACTACGAATATGATATGCAAAATTTATTTACACAAAACCATTGCCGGTTGCCGATTTTCAAAAACAAGTTGTTAGGTGGCTTTCAAAAGCTGATCTGTACTTGCGTTAACCGCCACGATCTCATGCTAATTCTACATTTACATGTTTTGAATCATAAGCTAACATGTATGTACTAGTAAATAGTAGCATTCTGAAATGAACTGATAATATCATAGAGCTGTATGGTTTATATACCTCTCTGCAGTATAGATGACCTCGAAATCCCAAGACTTAATGCAATAACATGCAAAAATTATATAGCACGACGACAGGGCAGTTAACACACTTTCTAAGCAGTGGAGACATAGTGAAAATGACACTGTGCTGCGACTCTCGTCGGTAAGTACTATTTCAATATCCACAGTCCAGTTCACTTCAGGATACAGAGACCAAGACCATGGGAGAAGAATAACTGATAAATCATTTGTAATTATTTGATGAAATTATGACATACACCTCAGGATCCAGAAGACAGCCCCTGGGTAATTACATATCCTGATGATTAAGCATGCACATAATCGAATCAGCACGTGTGGGGATAAAGAGATCTCTGGAATTAGCATTAGATTTGATCGTCATGTGACGTCACAGCAGCGGGCAGGACGTGCAGCTGCCTCAAGCGTGTTGCAACATGTGACCCTGTTTCTGTTATCATAATACTGAGGCCATTGAAACTGGAATATTTAGAAAGCGACATTGAATTGTCTGTAAATAGAACACTCACCCCATGCTTATGATAAGCACATCAGCCTTCTCCACTGCTAATCCATTTCAAGATCCTCTACTGATGTCTGGGGAGATCGAATCCTGTCTGCATGAATGGGTCCTTGACTAGATGCTTGTTGACTATTGATGACGGATTCCACTGAATTTTCCGTAAATGGTTGACAATCAAAGAGAACACAACGAGGTTTTCTGCTGTGCATGATGAGGGTTCCCTTGATTTCAAGTGTTGATGTTCTGCCTGTGGAGCATCTCGATGACTGGCCAGCTGAGGATTCTTCAGAATGTTCTTCCAGACCTTTAGGAGAGCTGATTTCTTAGAGCTGGGGGTGGGATGATGCTGAGAACAGGAAGTGTTAGAGCGATTGTACTCTGAATACATCCCATAATACCTGATTCAGTTGGACATCTATCTTCTTAGTATGAGCACTATTGATCCTGGTCGACCAGTAATCTTCAGCAACAGAGCAGCTATGATAGGGTTAGAGCTATGGATCTCAAAACACGAGCATTAGCTCCCCATAAGATACCACCGAATTTTTAAGACTGTTCTTTCTCGTTTTGAGTTCAGGTGCTACTTGTAAGTCAAGAGTTCTATCTAGCGCTGTTCCTATGTATTATGGTGTATTGCAGTACAACGAGACTTGGTCTCTGAACCTGTCTTCTGGTGTGCACTCTGACTGTCTTCTGCATAGATGTAATGTAGATACAATTATTTTCTGTGGATTTAGGTGGAGCCACTATTTGTTGATGTATACATCTAAGACTTACATATCAGTGGATAAAGAGGTTTCAGCATCATAAACGTTGAGGCTCTGGGCCACCAAGCAAATGTCATCAGTATAAATCAATTTTTTTGAAGACTTTTGGTAAGCTGTGCATGTACAGACCAAAGTGGTAGTGGACTCAGAATAGACATTTGAAGTAAACTATCATTTGGTTTAATTACCCTGCATCTGTCATTGTGAGAATGGATATGAAATGCTCTATTGTTTAGCATGTTGTTAAGTAAGTCCTTAAATTTACGACACAATCGTGAATTTCTAAAGAAGTGCTTCTCACCAAGCAGTGTCGAGAACAGCTGATAGGGCCAAAAAGGCAGCTACACTTTCTAATTTCTGCTCATACTCGTTTCCGATATAAGTAACTAGAGAGAGTGTCTCTTCCTTAAATTACTTTCGCTTCTTAAGCTGGGCTAGCGCCATTATTCTTAACGAAAGAGTGTGTTTCGATTGTTACTATATGTTGAGAGTTGCACTCTGTAACTTCGTTGGTGTAACCAATAGTCTATGGAAAATGTGGTTCATTAGTCAGCATGGTATGTTTTCATTATTTCTATTTGCTTAATTCTTTAATATCTGAAAACAGTTTACTATTCACATTCACCCGATAGGTACTTTCCAATTACTTACACAGTTCCAAGATATGCTATTAGATGATGGCGTTCAAGCCTACAGAATTCATAGCCACATTGCATTTACCATGATTGGCATATCATTACGCAATACTACGTAGCTTCCTTAAATTTGGTTAAATCTAAGGCAATTCCCTGTTTATTGTTTCTTTTACAAGCTAACAATAGTTGATTGGCAACCAAAACGTGTAATGAATGGTAAAGCAATGTGGTTTTGCGAACAAGAAAATTCAAAGGTTTCGTAATTAAGTTTTAATGTTTCAGAAATACATAAGATCACTTATCTGCAGCACCTGATAAGTCAGGTCTTAATAACATGTCATTAATGTCAAGATCATTCGTCGACTACTTCAGATTGACTTTGTTAAAGAATGTCTGTTTCTCAGTTGCTGATCCCAATTACAGTCACTGTTGACAGGGGAGAGGTGAAAATGAAAATGTTTAAGTTTAGTACAAGCAGCAATGTGCCTTACCAAACGTGTTACTCTTTGAACGGAAATGCACTTAAAGATGTGGTGACGGTGTTCATCTTTAATGTGAGGCTCTTATTTGGTTTGGACGCAGCGTGTAATCCTGGCGGATTGGAGGACGATGCTATTCTTACAGCTGAGTCCTGGCATTCGCCTTATGAGTGGGTTAAAACCTTCCTTTAAAAAAGCATCACCTGCGATTGTTTGTCGATCGTTATGGCATTTTGTGTCCTGTTACATTGTACTAGTAGTCTTTAAGACTAATGCTTAGGAACTAATCTCTAGTATGATACGAAGGGATTTGTAACATAACTGTGTAAGTCAGAGGTAAGTGCCATGTTATATAGAAGAAACTGGAGTCATTCTGAACAGTGTAGTGGTCTAAGTCTTTGTATAGTCAATAGCACAGCTACATCATATTTAGAATTTCTGCTGTCATGACATCACATAGGTTTTGTTTTCAGCAAATGTAGTTATGTCAGATATATATCTTACTGAAGGTAATATTACAGATAGGGAAGTGGTCATGGATGTAAATGAGGTGGGAGATGTAACTGTGCGAGATCAAATTTGGCAGTGTTCTGAAACATCTAAGTCGAAACGAGGCCCAGGGAGTAAACAGTCTTCTGGCAGGATTACAGACAGCCTCGGGAGAGCCGGCGATAGCGGAGCTCTCCCACCTGTTGTGCCCGGCGTATGAGACACGCGAAGTACCCACAGACCTTAAGAAGAATGTAATGTTATCAGTTCCAGAGAAAGCAGTTGCTGGCAGGTGTGAAAATTACTGAACTATCGGTTTAATAACTCATCGTTGTAAAATACGAACACAAATTATTTACAGAAGAATGTAAAAACTGGTAGACGCCGACCTCATGGAAGATAAGTTTGGATTACCGAGAAACGTGGGAACATGCGAGGTGCAACTTGACCAAATGGAGGGTCGGTTAGTAGGACACGTTCCGAGACGTCGACAGGTAACCAATTTAGTTTTGAAGTGAAGTGTGGAGGGTAAAAATCGTAGAGGAAGACCAAGTGGTGAATACAGTAAGGAGATTGGGATGGATGTGGGCTGCAGTATGTACTTGGAGATGAAGAGGCCTGCAAGTTAAACAGTAGAATGGAGAGCTATTTTTTAAACCAGTCTTCACACTAAGGAGCGCAACAACATCTTATATTCCAGTTGGTGTATTTCTTCATTGTTTATAACTGACTGTCAGAGTACCTCTGAAGATGACGTGAGGAATACATATTTATTTAAAGTAGGGGTAGTTGAATATCACGGGTTGGTGATGAAGGATAGATTTCGTGGATCCACTGTATTTTAATCTACTCGACTTGCTTAGCGATGATTCCTGCTTGTTTTTGAAGGGGCTGACCTGCTCGTTAATTCTGCCGCATGTTGGGCCGCGACAACAGTACGCAGTGTCGTCTGTGTACAGGGCTGTTGTTTCGATCCTCGACCTTTAGCGATGTCAGCCGTCTTGTTGGTGTGTAGCACTGGAGACGTGACTGTCCCACGTGGCGTCGCTGCGGCTGGCTTAATACTTGTCGAATGGTGATCACCAAGCAGCGCTTGTACTTACCTGTTTCCAGCAACGTTTTTAGTAAACTGCACACTTTGGCATGCGAAGTTCAAAAGTAACGTTTCAAAGAGCAGCCCAGCATGCCACAACCAATGCAAGGCGCGTTCGCCGTCCACGAGAAAGCTTGCTGGCGTTGCGCCTGCCGTGTTGCGTTCAGCCTGCGTCGCTCTGCTGCTGAGTCCTGGGACCGGGTCGCCTGTGCTGTGGTTGCCGCTGAACCCGGCTTGTTCTTGTGCCATTATGTTGCTCTATTCCTCGAACAATTTTAGTCTGTCTCGAAAGCTTTCCCTGTCACTGAGAGCACGGTAACCTGTGATTTGGTGTTGTTTTTTGGTCTTTCGGGTTGCGAAATCATCTTGCTTCCATTTTAGAGAGACTATTTTCAGTTTCATGGCCGCGATGAAGAAACGTCTGATGTGTTTGAGGCAGGTGTCTTGTGAAAGGAGTGATTTATTTTGTTATCTTCCAGTGCCTCCAGTCTCTGAGCTGCTTTCTTTCCATTTCATATTCGTCAATCTTATAAAGTAGTGGATGTTAAGCGGTTGCATTCGGATTTTCGAGTGTTATTTCTTCGTCGGTTTCATCGAATTTTGGATACCGTGGATGACCGTGAATGTTTTTGTAGCACTTTGAGGAACTTTTTTGAGGTCGTCAGTAATCAATGACATTCTCATCTGCTATTAAGGATGGCTGTTCGCAAATGGTGTGCTATGACCTGTTGGAACTTTTTTCCAAAAACTACTTCTATTGTGCGACCTAATTCTTGTGATTACCTCGCACATCATTTGGTGGGTTTCTCTTATTAGGTCATTGAAAACGTTCAAGCCAATCGTAGGTTATCCATTTGGTCTACAGAATTTCCCTACTGTTTAATTTTGTTTCTTATGTACGTCAGGAGTCTTAAGGAGTGGTTTGAATAGTTGATTGGTTAGGTTTTGTGTTAAAACCTATCAATCTGATTTTTTCGACTATCCGATTTCGTGAGTTTATGATCGTTTTAAGTTTTTTCCTAGTTTTTGTGATTCACAGCATAATAAATGATAGGTATTCGTTAGCTATGCAGTCGCCAAATTCAGTGTAGCTTCAGAATCTGGGTAGCTATGTTGTACGTAGTATATATTCTAAGATAGAAGTGCCATAGTGATTGATAAAAGGCGGCGAGTCATTTCTGAGTCTTGCGTGATTCAAAATGGCTACAACAAGTTTAATATCTTTCTTGCTCAATTTTTCAGCAAATATCGCAGATCTAACACTGAGTCTCCTGTTCCTTTAGCTGGGCACAATGAGGGTATATAATTAACGAGATCAGTTGGCGGTTCCTCGGCAGGATACATCGTTGTGGTGTTTTATATGAAAGACTATGAAGCATCTATCTCAGCTTCTACTACGGTCTGGTTTGCGTGACAGATACACTTATCTAGATTGATTTCTCTACCTGCTGATGAGGTACGTGCTGCGACTATAATACCAACTTCTTTTTCTCTTACTATGCCTTTAGGGAGTTTGTTTTTACAGCAGAAACCCAGTGTGTTGACAATGCAGATAGTGGCAACATCTTTCTTAGGCTTGAATGTGAAGGTTAATTCTTGTTTCCGGGTGTCTCAGGCTAGGTTGGGCATAGGCCTCCTTGTCTATCAATATGGCGATATAGACGTAGTAGGAGCTTTTTAGAAGCTGCTGTTATTATTTCCCTTCTTACAAATATCAGGTTGTGAAGGGCTGTAGTGAAGACTCAGAGTATGTTTTCCGTTTGATTGTTTTCGTGACATTCTTGGACGAAGACCGTGATAGTTTCATCAATGCGCTAAATGTATTCAGTTTTGTCTGCTGAGATAGGCTGTTTTGGTCTTTCTTTGCAACTCTCATTACTATTAATGTTATGAGTGTTGCAGCTCCTGCATTTTGGTGCTTCTTGTTTTGGGTCTATTTTGCAATTAAAAATTCGATGTGCTCGACTCTGTTCTTCACGTTTCTCTTTATATCGCAGCTTTTCGTGGCTTATTGGAAAGTGTTGCAATATGGACGTAGCTGTTATTGAGGAGGTAGTGTTTAAATAGTCCAACCTTGTGAGGTACACAGTGCATTCTGAAATGGTGAACAAGTAGCTTGTTAGTTGGTTCTTTGTAACTATACATGACTGGAAGGAATAGCGTGGAATTTTGATTTAGTTTCCCGGTACCTTTAGGTCCCCTTCAGTTTTTTCGTTTGTTGTATCACGGTCAAAATTGGTTATCACAAAGGCGAGCGTGAGTCTGTGTGGTTTCTCTTTTGCTTAGTGTTTGGCGTGCGATGTGATTTCTGTTACTGTTGCTTCAGATCGGTAAGTAACTCAAACTGTTCTCTCGGGTTTCGATATCTGATGGGTCTGTTGTGATGTTGGCAAATTTTTTCGGATTTTTTTATGAACGACTTGGTGGCCCAGGCAACTGTTTTAGTGCAGGTTACAACGATTTGGCGGTTTCTTTGCCACCTTCTTAGTTTATAGTAGGGTTTACTACTGTGCCATAAGTTGTGTTAGATGTGCTTTAATTCAATCTGCATCCAACCAGTTGTAAACCTTGTTCTTCGTGAGATGTATTTGGATGAGTATAAACTTTTTGTAATCGGAGTATCGTGTTTGTGGCTGCTTTGCCTGTTTACTTCGGGTTTCTTGTCCGGGTTTTCGGCTAGTTCGCGTAGCGTTGCGTTTCTGGAGATCTGGTGGAGACAGAGTTCCCTGCTTCAGTCTGGTGCGCTGAAAACTGTTGTTGCATATCGGAAACAGGACGATCCATAGTCCCCTCGCCCTGCTTGAGAACGCTCGCAGTCAGCGTTGAGTTCTGTGCCTTTAGACTCGGCAGATGCGAGTTGGTCGTCCCTGTCTCAAAGTGTGGCGGTTGTGCAGACTGCGGATCCCAAGTCTGAATCACTCTGACAATGCTGCATTTGACGACAGTGGCGCGAGTTACGCATGATGCACTTTGCAGGGGACATCGTCTGAGTAACATGTGTGCTGTCGAACAACTACGTACATGTAACAACAGTTCAAGCAGTTTCGGCTGCGAGAATGCTTGTCTCCAGATATATCAGGGGAAAGCCCTTAATAAGCATATCGGTTGCAGAAGTTAATGCTTGATACCCCACGAGTGAAAGGGTTGTAACAGGTGATTCCCTGACCACCCATATCTGCTCGCTGGTTCGCCTTTTTGAAGACCAGAACGTGACAGCAGCGGCTGTAAGCAGCAGCAGGGAGTGGCCAGTGGTGGGGCTTGCAGTCCTCTGCTGCTCCTGATTGGCTGAAAGGCCCACGTGTAGAAGGATTTCGTGGAGAGGCTCGGAGCTCGGGGAATCGAAAGCTGGCCGTCGGTGCCCGTGTGGCCGACGTGGTGGGTCGCGGGCGCTCTGGAGCGGAGTTCTGTGTCGCGACGCACAGTGTTCTCGAGTTTCAAAACGCGTTCGGATAGCGATAATCTCAGTTTGTTATCCAAATCTGGGAGTAATGTTTTTTGAGTGGCCGTCCTCCTGTTGAGTTTGAACTGTGTATTTCGTACAGCCAGTCGAAAGTAATTTCCTGGACTTGGCTGTGAATGTTCCCAGTACTGCAGTCGGAACTCGGGATCTTGCCTGGGGGTAAGTAGGTAGCACGAGGGCCGTTAACTACTGGCTTTCGAGCGATGAGGTTCGATACTTTCCAGCGGGTCGAGGCTCGGCTGGCGACCCCTGTCGGACCGACTTTACGCGTGTCCCGGTGGTGCAGGACGCTTGTGTGGGTGGGCCGCTAAGCGCCCCCAGTGCGCCCCGTGTCGGCTCTGGCCGCCACCACCTAAAGAGAAGGCCGCGGCGCGCTCTCGTGACGTCACGCAGAGCGGGCCAGGGTTGGCTTGGCGCTGCGCTGACAGAATCGAGGCGCACGGCCTGCAAATCTTCGTCAAACGGTTTTACAGAATGTGTTGAGCTGCCGGCGCCCCCCTGCGGCCAGGCGGGCTGCACCCGGCACCTGCCTCCCTCTGGTTCCACTGCGTCCAGTACGAAAATCGCGGTTAACACTGTGGGTGCCTGCTAAGTGCGACATTCACGAAAATCACTCCACGTAGTACTATTTATCACAGGATTTTCAGTTGGGCTGGATACTAAATTCACACAGACACTCCTTTACTTTGCTCACTCAGGTTTTATTTGAACAAATGGGAGATCGTCTATTGATTACGAATCACAACAATTTCGGCGTACTGTGTGCTTCTGGTGAAGCTACTATGGCACATGTTTTCCAGGACTCACAGTACTGGCACAAGTTTATCCTTCCACAGTACTGTTCCTGTAAATACGCCTTTAAGTAATGTCCTTCCTTGCTCAAGAGTGGCACATGGAACATTAACTTTTAACATCTGCCATAGTACCCTTACAAACCTCTAGCTTAACAAATCACCATCTTGTCTCACAAACCCAATAATGCTAATCTCATATAACTCTGCCATTCGACATTTTGCGTTCACTTCAAGCCACATTTCGCACAACAAGTCATGTGTTACTTTCTTACTATACCCGTTTGAGCCACTCTATGTAATCAAACCACTAATAAGCTCAACAAACCCATTTACACTTTCATGCACACACCACTTCTGTCATTAGCCCCTCTCTTTTGATTCTATAAGTATCTGAATGTCTCTTGTCATGGTACTTGAATTACAAATCATGTAAAAGTACATCTTTCACACACATATGGAAAATTTCTCTGTTTCAGACATAATATGATATATACTAATATCATACATTATACATTAATAAAATCGACAAACTGCAAAGAGAGATCCTCGACGGAAAACGGAGAAAAAACGTCATACGAACATATGTCCAGAAATGCATCATCGCCACGGTAGATGACACTGACGAAGGGAATTCCTCCGACAACGTGCTGCGTTTTCCTTGTATATAACAGGCCGTGTGATTGACGCAGCCTGTTGTATACACGAAGCATTTCCCAACGATTTTAGTGAGTAGTCTCAGTGCATTAGAATAGGTAGACAGAGGCTACCACTCACAAAGAAGCACACAGTTATAAATGAAGGAGACGTTAGGAAAGAGAAGTACTGGCTGTACGATATCAGATTTAATGACATTTAATATTGTCATACCAGGTAGAGTCCATTTTATTGCTGGGCTTAATGCAGTGTAGTGTGGAGACAGTTATTTGCGAAAAATACTGAAGGAGGCTACACCGAGGATTCTGAAAAGGGAGACTGTTCATTGTTTCTCCTGGCCAGATTCCTCTCGGCTGCCGAACACAGCTCTAGACCTGCAGGGATGTTGGTTGGGTCCCACCAAAGAAGTATCCTGTTCTTCAGTATGGGGAGCGTCGTTCCATTGCAAACGAAACAGACGAAGAGCACTGGTCCTTGCACCATCGTAACTAGATGCATATAGTACACTAACTGCGCTATTCCCTGAGCCTGGTGGAACCCAATTCTAATAATAATTCCTGTTCCACTTAATATAATGGCCTTAACTGACATAAAAAGGCATTGCTTCTTTGAGGCAAATTTCTTGTTATCAACAATTTCGAGTTGCCGCATGGAGCACCGATTACGGAGGTACATGTATCCAAGCAGTCCGAGACAAACCAAATTGAATGTCACAGACACTGAAATCCCTGCAAGGACTACTATGCGACTGTGGATCATGTGATATTTACTCGTCTTTTCCAAAGCAACAGCTGCCACACATACTACACTCCACGGTATAAGCACACACAGCACCTCACGACGGAATAACCGGCTTACTTCAGCAGGTAGTAGCTGGTTAGGAAGCCTGAGATGGCGAACACAAGCATACATGTGGTAGCAGAATGAGTTCAGCCAGATACAGCTGAGAAGTGTGAGGGCGCTGTCTATCAGCACTGCTGTAGGTAAGTCAGGGACGCCTGCCATACGATACACGACCTCAGAACACAGGATCTGGGTTATGCACGTGATCTGAAAGGACAAGAGTATCTTTCCAGGCAAGTTGCGTAACTGGGGAAGGTACATGTATACTCCGGCAGTCGAAAAACGGAAAATGATATTTATCAGTATAAATGACATTTCTAAAGGCTTCAAGCTGTCAATTTTGAAATCGTTGTATTTCAAGGTGGCGTTGGTTAAACTGTTTTTGTAGTTCAGTGTTTGTTCTGTTAGCTTTTGATCCAGTATACTACTCCTACTATAGACCCATAGAGATCCGAACGTAGTGAACGTACAATTATGGGAAGTCTTAATGGAGGAAAAGTCGCGACACTTTAGCAACAGAATAGCTCTGGAAACAGAGCAGATTGCTTCTGTAGCGTTCGACTGCAGACATGATTGATCATCAGGACTATCGAAATAGCAGCGAGCATCGTGCACCGACTGTATCATACTAAACGGGACGTCCTGACAAATGCCGTACGAGTTGACAGCCATCCAGGCCAGCAGACAGAGGTTGACGTTTATCCTCTGCGTGTAGGCCAGGTAGCTGGTGACGGGTATGTGGGGCGACCTCTGCACCACGTCGTCCCACAGCTGCTCGCGGCACTGCTCGCGCTGCTTCACGGCTTCCAGTGGCAGGTCTTCCAGCGGACACGTGGGGTGGTCCAGGGCGTTCACCAACAGCTGCACGCAGTCAGTGTCCACGGAGAGCGTATCGTGGCTTCTGTCCTCCAGCTGCCACTCCTCGTCTGCAAGAAAACGACAGCAAGTAGGTGGTGGCCGTACACTGCAGGCAGCTGAATCCAAAGTCTTCTCTGGATGACGAGCCTGGGCGTATGTAAGGCGGCATGTCAACACAAAGTAAGAGTATTAACAAAGACAGGTATCATTGTTACTATGCACGTCTATTTCATCATGTCCAAGAAGTCCCTGCATCGCTCTTGACATAGTAAAAATAAGGAAGTAAATAGGTTTTATTAATAGTCCTGCATGGAAAAAAACAACGTTATCAGAATTATATTTTTGTTTCAGCACTGCAGTCTTTGAGTTCCGAATCCATGGACCAACAGTTATCTTGTAAAGGAGGGATTAGTGGAGGATTCGTGGGTTCATGAACGTCCGCAGATAGGAAAAACTATGTAAGGTATGATGAGACAATTTGCCTCAGTCCCCCTCGTTAAGTAGCCATGCCTGATTGAGATAAATGTCCTGTATTTTCAGGCTGTCTCAAAGACAGGCCACGTATTGGAAGCAATAAAAAGTGACAGGAAACGTGTGTCACCCACTCTTAATCAGAATAGCAGTCTCCAATGAAAATCATTTGCAAAAGAGTAGTTGGACTTCAAGCATCTTCTTCAACAATGCACGACCACACTGAAAAAATATGAATACGAAAGGATTTAGGCCCATGTTTGTTACTGAATTATCTGACAATGGTGTGGAGCAACGATTTGTAACCTACCGTACTTTGTTGTGGTGACTTCTGCCATGTCTCGCTCAAGAGTGTTGTTAACGTATAAATGTGCCATATACCACTGTTTGATCAGGAAAAAATTGTTTTCTTGTCTAAGGAAAGTACCCATATTACCAAGAGTTGGAAAGGAACCTACCTCACCTTATGTGGGCCATTGTGTGATCAGAATACCTGTTAGGACCACATTCTTTTGAAGCTTACATGAATGGGAACTTCCATTTCTCTGTACAACAGAAGTTTTCAGTATCTCAGCTCCATGACAAGGCAATCACGGATCTTGTGTGGTTGTAGAAGGAAGGAGCTTGAGTCTCGTTTCATTGTTCAGATGTGTGGGTTTCTTAATGAACAACTTATTCTCGGATTATTTGGTTCTGCAGCATTTAAAGCCACATTAAAGTGGTTACCACGAAATCCCAACATTACCACCTCAACAACCTTTTGAAATCGTCATGACAAACTTTTGATCTTACCACGCAAATAACTGAATATGAAGAATAATAAAGCCTGATGTGGCTCAACGTTGAAAGATTAATGGCAAATTGACACAAGTGATGAAGAAGTCTTTCTAAGCAGAATTACTAGAACGATCCGCAATAAAGCAAGGGGGACAGCGAGACACATAGATATCTGAGGAAGGTGTGATCGTCCATACACTGATCCGTTGGATACGTATTTTTTTATATCTAACTACCTCCATATAGAATATACTCTTTTGACATAACTCCATAGGCGTCCTGTACAAAGAAATAGGATGCAGGCTGAATTCTCGTCTTTGTGATATTTCACTTTCCTCCGTGAACTTAGTGACCCCATCACGCAGCGTAAAAAAAAGTGATGGAGCATATTTGTCACCAGTTTGTTTCGTTAGCACGAGATTGTCGAGAAAAAGCACAACAAAATACATTAACTGACGATTTTGGGATTTCCTTTACCACAATGAACGACTTACTGTTAATACTCTGTTTGCATACATTCAAAAACACGCAGAAAAATGTAATTACTTCGTCTCACTCGCACCTAGTGTAATGATAATAATGTAGCAATAAATGCAATTGGGACATATATGCCTCAGCTGCTGAGTGGATGAATGTGGGATTACAACTCCAGAGATTTGGGATTCAGGCATTGCTCCCGAGATTCCTTCTGTCACTTATCTCTTCTTTCACCTCTGACATTGATTTATGGAAATCGAAAATGTTGGAACTGTAGAATTGTTCGGAGACCCAATAATTAACTGTGTCCCACAATTATTAACTGGGTAAGTTAGTTCAGAAGTAGGAAGACGGCGCGTGACGACAACCTGCAGTAGGACAGTGGCTCGCGAAGCACTGTGGTGACCAAACCAGGCTTCAGCTTGATGACGGCTTTACCTACTGCATTCTGAGAAGTCCTGATGGTCATTGTCCTCGAGCACTATTCCTGTTCAGAGTACAAATCTTTTGTGGCGGCGTTCGTAGCGACAAACAATTCGCTGTAGAAACGGCTTACGAAGTCACCGCCACACTTTTAATAGCGGGCCGACCGGTCCGCTGGAACAGTGAACAGAAAGATGAAGACCCAAACACTCTTATTAAATAAAAGTCGGTACTTATCTTTATTAACGAAGATACAGCAACACAGTAGTGAACCCCGTGTCTACAGAAATCTGTCTAGTTCGAGTCGGAGCGGCTAGGTCAGCGTCGGCTGACGACAAACAACAACTCTGCTGCGATGAACACACAACTGACTAGCAAGTACACAATTCGGTGGCGAGTATACAACTGAGCGGCGAATACAGAACTGTCCTAGCGCTCGCGACTCCAGCGCTTAAGAAGCCAGAAGCCAGCGGTGGCGCGCGCAGACTTGCGGCGATTTCCTGTCTCGCTGGCGCTGCTTATGCGGACGGCGTCCGGACTTTGATGCTGCCAACCTTTTGGCAGCGGGCTCGGGTGGCATTACTGGCTAGGATATAACACTCCTCCCCCCCCAAATCGCCGCACCGTCGTTGAATAATGACGTGGCGAGCGACGACGGCGGGGGAGGGGTCTGGCCGCAGGCATAGCAGAAGAGACCGGGGCGGAGACTGTTGTCGGTGGCAGTCCCCGGTCCGCACCCCAGCATTGGCTGCGCGGGGCCTCGGGAAACACCGACTGAAAACCGAGGTCAGGGTGCACGCCTGTGACCACGGGCGCAGCTTCTGGTACTGGACGCGACGAGGCGTCGGGACCCACGAAGAGAGGCAGCGTCTCCTGACGCTGCGTCGACGGCTGCTGAGTGGGCGCCGGACAAGGCGCTGCGGTGTCAGACTCCTTGAGGGAGCCCAAGGAAAGCGGCTGCAGGACAGGCTGCACAGCCACCGCTTGGGAAGGCGGCCCGGCTGAGGGGTCGACGTCCATCAGCTCCGAAGGCGGTGGCGACTGAAGAGGGACCGCAGGCGCCGGAGCGACCACCTGGGGCGCTCCCGGATGAAGCTGCGCGGGAGGCATCAACGGGACGGGCTGTCGGCGTGGTAGCGGCGACGGCTGCTGCTGCTGCCCTGGGGGCGGCAGCGAAGTCGGAAGGCGCGACTGGAACCCGCTGCGGACCAAATCTGTGGACAAAGAACGAGCGGCAGAATCCGGGCGGCCAGCGCGGCGCAACTGGTTCTGATGCCTCCTGTGCACCCCAGTAGCACCTTGAACAGTATAAAAACCGCGACCCTGGACACTTATCACGGTACCACGTTCCCAACGACGGCGACCGTGATAAACTCTGAAAAAAAACGGCGTCGTTGCGCTGAAAACGCGTGCGATGCTCAGAAGCGGCGGGTCGATCCGGGGGGTGCAACAACCGTAGTAGGGTGCGATGACGACGGCCGTGGAGAAGCTCCGCAGGCGAAGGGCCGTCGCGTGGCGTGGTCCGGTACGACGACAGGAACGTGATGAGGGCCTGCTGACGAGAGTGCGTAGCACGAAGGCGGTCCATATGATCCTTGAATGTGCCTACAAAACGTTCCGCTGCAACATTCGATTGAGGGTGGAACGGCGGAGTAAGAACATGGCGAATGCCATTGGCAGAACAAAAACTTTCAAATTCAGCAGAGGTAAATTGTGGACCATTGTCAGACACTAAAACTTCTGGAAGACCCTCAATACAAAAAATTGAAGTCAACGCCTGTATAGTTTGTGCAGACGTTGTAGACTGCATGGGCACAACAAACGGAAAATTACTAAATGCATCTATCACGATGAGCCAACGAGAATGCCAATATGGACCAGCGAAATCAATATGTACTCGCTGCCAGGGACCGGCAGGGCGTGCCCACTCAAAATAGCGTTGAGGCGGAGCTGCTTGGTGTTCGGCACACGTCGAACAATCTGTAGACATCTGCGTAATCTGCTTATCAATGCCGATCCATGTACAATGACGGCGGGCAAGCTGCTTGGTGCGGACCACTCCCCAATGACCTTGATGCAACAAGTCGAAGACCTTGGATTGGAGCACTTGGGGAACCACTACACGAAGCTGGTCATTCTCGGTGCGTAACAGCAAAACTCCGTGCGAAACAGACAACAGATGACGTTGCGGATAATAGCGACGAACCACAGGATCCGATATGTCCTTTGCCTTGGACGGCCAACCACGTTGAACAAAACGTAATAGTAAACTCAGATGAGGATCCGTAGCTGTCTCACGTGCCACCTGACGATAATCAATCGGAAAATCCCGGAGGGATGGATGCTCATCGGCGTCAATCTGATGGCAAGAGTCGTCAAAGGAATCGAAGACATCATCCGCAACAATCGGCAATCTAGAAAGCGCGTCAGCGTTTGCATGCTGAGCTGTAGGGCGATACAGTATCTCATACTGGTATTGTGATAACAAAAGAGCCCAACGTTGTAGTCTCTGAGCTGTCCGCTGAGGAACTGGTTTAGACGGATGAAACAGTGACGTCAGGGGCTTGTGATCTGTTACTAAATAGAATGGTCTACCATAGAGGTAGTGATGGAATTTTGTGACACCGAACACAATAGCCAACGCTTCCTTGTCCAATTGGCTATACTTACACTGAGCTTTGTTGAGCAATTTAGATGCGAACGCAATAGGACGTTCGGTGTTACCGACTCGGTGAGACAACACAGCACCGAGGCCGAAAGAAGAGGCATCACAAGCTAACACCAGAGGCTTGTTAGGGTCGTAATGGACCAGACAACGATCATTCAATAAAGCCTCTTTAAGCTGCTGAAAGGCTGATTGGCAATCAGCTGACCACACAAACGGAACATTCTTACGGCGGAGACGATGCAACGGTGCAGCAATCTGTGATGCATTAGGTATAAACCTAATATAATATGTCAATTTGCCAAGAACTGCTTGCAATTCATGCAGATTGCGAGGGGCGGGCAAATCACGAATAGCTGCTAAATGTGACTGGGAGGGATGAATGCCTTGAGCATTAATAACATGTCCCAGATACTCCATCTCCGTAAGGAAAAATGAACATTTATCGATGTTGCAACGTAGGCCTGCCTGAGACAACACTGTAAACAAACACTCCAAATTACGGAAATGTTCAGCAGGCGTCCGACCGGACACAACAATATCGTCTAAATAGTTGCAACACGATGGCACATTAGCCAGAAGTTGTGACAAAAAACGCTGAAAAACAGCTGGAGCTGACGCACAACCAAAAGGCAAACGCAGAAAACGGAACAACCCCAACGACGTGTTTATGACAAAATACTGTTGTGATTGCTCGTCGAGGGGCAATTGCAAATATGCTTCACGGAAAAGAAACGAGCTTCCCCCAACTTATCTATCAGCTCGTCCGGTCTAGGCAAAGGAAAAGAATCAATGACAGTCTGAGGATTAACTGTCGACTTAAAATCAGCACACAAACGTAACTTGCCAGACGGTTTCTTTATAATAACTAAGGGAGAAGCCCACTGACTCGCTGAAACGGGTTGAATAACACCGTTGTTTTGCCAACGACGAAGTTCATCTGCTACAGGTACCCGGAGGGCGTGAGGCACTGGACGAGCACGAAAAAATCGAGGCTGAGCATTATCTTTTAACGGAATATGAGCGGCAAAGTTCGCAGCACAACCTAGTTCGTCTTTAAATATGTCACTGTATCGTTTACACAAATCGGTTATGCTGTCTTGAGGAACAACAACAGAATTAATTTGCAACACATTGTCTTGGATAGACAGGCCAAACAAGTCAAAACAGTCTAATCCGAAAATGTTTACACTGTCTGTAGCGCGGAGCACTGTGAATGAAACTGTTTTTGTATTGCCACGGAATGTGGCTGGCACGCTACATACACCTAACACAGGAATTTGTTCACCACTATAAGTAGCCAAAGAATGTTTTGCCGCTGAAAGTTTAGAGCGGCCGATAGCCGATAGCCGCATAGCTGCTGCGATGAACACACAACTGACTAGCAAGTACACAATTCGGTGGCGAGTATACAACTGAGCGGCGAATACAGAACTGTCCTAGCGCTCGCGACTCCAGCGCTTAAGAAGCCAGAAGCCAGCGGTGGCGCGCGCAGACTTGCGGCGGTTTCCTGTCTCGCTGGCGCTGCTTATGCGGACGGCGTCCGGACTTTGATGCTGCCAACCTTTTGGCAGCGGGCTCGGGTGGCATTACTGGCTAGGATATAACAAAATCAAAGGAGAGTGATACTGATATGCTACACGCCATCCAATGTATACCTCATTTGCGTGTTGAGCGCAAATGTATACCCAGTAAGACGAATAAGTTCTGAAAAACCGGCACAGTTTGTGAAAAGCCGAATGCACGACTTTGTCGTAAACAGTCCATTTTCTTTGTTATTCATTCCACTCCCACCACATTATCGTGTGGTGCGCAAGGTTCGGACACTTTGCTGCTTTTTGGGGAGCATGAATAAAATGATAGGTTTCAAAAAAATAAAAGCCATAGCGTCTCTACATAAACACATGTACATTGAAGTTGATGATGGTGCTATGGGGAAGATAAGGCTCTTGCTTCTGGCAAGTCACTGGCAGTCAGTTCCCAATAACTACTACGAGGGTAATACAGTATGATGCAGGTGCCGGCCAGAAAGGGTGTATGTATTCAAGGTGTTGGAGTGGGCTGGGAAGTATGATTGACAAGTTGATGTGGGTAGAGGGAGGTGTGAGGGAGGGATGACAGTGGTCAGGAGGCTGGAAGCGGGATCATCTACATATTGAAGAGGCGTAGACGCTAGGATTATAGCTGGTTGGAGGAGTAAGTGTCTACATACTATTCCGGAACAGGAAGAACCAGCCAGCTGAAGTTCCGCTCGAATAGGATACAGAAGGGTGGCAAGTGGAGGGCGCACCAGAAGCCTAGGTATCCAGAGGATAGGCGAGAAAAATTGCTTTTGTTCGCCACGTTTATGGAACGTTTACAATTTGTGACAAAGTCTGAGGAACTTCAGAAGAGAGGGCAATGTAATCAGCTGGCAGAGGTTGCGTCTGAGACGGCAAATATGATACAGAGTGCAAGGTGTTCTAAGACTGTAAGGAATAGTAAATTTTTGAGAGTGCTGAGATCCAAGCTATATTGGCGAAAGTAACACTGGGGCCGCTAAGGCTTTTGGAAAGACGAAGCAAGAAACAAGATCGGGGGTTAACGTCCTGTTGGTGAAACAGCTATTAGAGCATAACCCAGAATTGGGAAGAACGGGGAAGCAGGACAGCTGCGTCCATCAATAGGAACCGTCGTGTCATTCACCTTAAGCTGTGTAGGGACATCGCAGAGAAACTAAATATGGTCGAAAATCAAGTTTGGAGCCAACAGATTACCACAGCATCGCCTCGTTCAGTGGGTTTTACCCAAGTACAGAGGATGGCTGAATGATGGAATCCCCACATTGTCGAGTTTCCTGTCTTCTTAATTTGAGTTTGTTGTAAGCTGGGGACGCGAGATTATTCCAAGATATGAGAAAGTGAGAGTCCTCTGCCCATGTGAGCAGAGAGGAATGGAGCAGCAAGACCACCGCCTTACTGCAAGCGCTTATCTTCCTCCACGTAATTGGGCACTGTCCTTGCATTGTGAGAGAACTGTGACTCGGAGTTATCTGTTGAGTGTACGTGAGTGTAATGGATGTGTTAAGAGCTTAACATCCACATCTGACACACATGTTGTTGTGTCATGTTTTTAATAAATTTACAAGTAGATAAATGAAACAGTCAATGATCAGAACGCCTTATTGTTCGGAAAGCAATACACTTATCTTTGGCTCCTCGTGGCTGTGGCTGTGTGAGCACGTGTGGTATTAATTGGGGTCCAACTACACAGGAGCTGCTGAAAACACTGAGCGGCATTACAGTGCAAGTCTGCAGATGATGAGCACTGAACGTTTATTACAACTGTGCCAAATATGTGTCTGTTGTTGGCCCTCAACTCTCTGTACGTGCATGCTTGGCCTAGGCTTCACTGAGTGACGTTACGCCGACACTGCACTCTGAAGGCAGAAATTCGTCGCTTCTCTGCAGTCGTCATGGAACTGTTGATACCCTCGTAGACAGAACAGAACTCAGGCTGGACTCTGGCAGAACTCGTACCAGGCACTGGCAGAGCTGGAAATACTTGTCGTGTGTGGCGCCTCGAAGCTACAGGAGGAGTGGCTTACTACTTCTTTCTCATAGGCGGTGGCGATGCTGCTTAGGTGTACAGCATCTCTCCGGCGGTCGATTGTCGATTTGCTGCAGGCGATTATCGTCGACACGACATGTGTCACCCTCAACAGTGTCACAGGCATCAGTGTATCATGATACATTGAGGAGAGGTAATGTAATGTAGAACACTGACACGAGGTCTGGTGATGAGAAACTTTATGCTTCAATTCCCCCTCCCATTACTGGGGAAATACCAGCAATGCAAATTTCTTCCATCACCTGGATTCGAACCAGCTTACCTTTGAAGAGAGTACCACCACACAGTCATGTTTATGAGTGCCATGGTGGAAGTTAGGGTGAGAGAAATGATTGGTGGTGTTTATTGTAATAATTCCTTGGGTTTTTAACATAAGTGATTTTGATGTAACAGAGGCTACACCAAGAGGTGAAGTTATCGAGGCAGATGGAGATATGCTGTTGAGTAAGATTTACAGTGACAAAAGAAGCATGGTGTGCCAGACAAGGAGCTATACAGGAAACATAATTCATTGGGATGCCTGGCACTTGCCAGTTTCCTCCCGGAGATCCGAATGTGCGGCTATTGCGGAATATTTTGCCAATGGAGCAGTCATCATACCACTTTTCAATTATAGGCCAAATGTCCTGTGGACAGACACCAGTGGTTCTGATTACCTTCTGCATTCTCATGCCTTTGAGCACTGCTGACTCTTCAGAGTTTTAGGAGCAGGGGAAGAAAGTGCCTTGAAGCTCTATCCGCCCATCCATCATTACTGATGATTTTTATTCTAAATTTAAGCAGTAGCGAGGTTTGATACTGGGTCCCATGACGTTTTGATTAGTATACAAAGACACTACCCTTAAATCATAGGTGAGCCGTGGGATATAAACTTGCATACAGTATGATATCACACAACTTGACTAGAGCTAGTAGGAAATAAGATGTTTTTTATTTTATGTTATTTTATTTATTTTTTTTATTGAGGTCGAAAGTAATGGAGTCATGAGCAGCCTCTCATAAGAATTCCCTGAAATTGTAAGACGTCGTGGTCTCCTTCATTGCTTACATATTCCGCCCTCACAATCATATTCTGCACATCAAGACGCTTCATTCGAGCCCAAACTCGATAAGATAAACTCAGTATTGTATGAATTCATGTAAACGGTATGCAGATAACTAATAAATCGCAAGTGCGCACCATGGTTGAAATACCCGAGGCTGGCGTACACACATACATTCCGGACTCGACGGTCACAGGAGCTTTTAGCTCGAGAGAGGCAACTGCACCCCAGGAGGCCGGTCCCAAGCTATCTACGTCGGCCAGTGACCGCCTGTAGAGCAGACAGCGTTAGCCCGAGTGAAAGGACGACCCCGTGTTCGGCTTAAAAGCAAATTCCGCTACATTGTGTGGGAGCGGTTAGCCTACACATTCTTTACACATAGAATGCAGTTTCAGAGATTTTCACAGGGAGACAGCAAACGCCAAACACCGATAATACAGATTTCCGGATTGGTCACCTTAAGCGAAACGTCATTCTCCCGTTTTAGATGAGCAATGCTGATTGGCAGACGATATTTTTGACGCCTTGAGCTGAAGGAGTAATGGAAGAGATCGAAAGATATACCCCTTCACGTCTGGCGTGCAGAGGGGCCGTTCCGTTGTCGCTCTTGGAGTGAGAACACATAACGAGAGCGTGAGCGCGCGTACATGTACTCAAAGAGCGAGGAACAAGTCTCTCCTCAGTACTTCACTGGGAGAGCACCTCTGTCGCACGCCAATAGACTAGGGCCGAATAGGAGTCCTTGACTTCATCAAGGCGTAGGGAGAGTTTGATTGGCGAAGGTCAATCCAGATAGAACGAGAGTTGTCTTATTTGTCGGCAGCGAGCGGCGCAGACAGCAGTCATCACAGCCACAGCTCTTGCGACCCCCACATTTCCTCCACAACAGTACCCTTCACTGCATATCACACGTGACAGCCTCCACTGTACCTAGCAACATTCTAACCGATAATTATTCAAGTCTAGTAGGTGCGGCTCTCAGCCATTCTGCCAAGTCAATAACAATCTTAAACTTTGTATAGAAATTTCATTAGCGAATCCTATCCTTAAGAGGTAACTTCACATTCTGAAAAGAACCCGCAAAAAACGTGTTCAATTCATAACTAAAAGTGCTATTGTGATTTCTCAGAATTTTTGCAAAATAAATAATAATTTTCGTTACTTTCATGTTTATCTTACACTAACTAGCACTACTCCAGTACCCAAGTATCCCACTAGTTACGTAAGACATTTTGTGAATTTTTGTGTCATTTCCTCACAGTGGACGACTCCAGAAGGTATTTATTGCCGAAAGTTTTTCAGGCATTTCTCTTTAGAACGTTAGGAGTGTCCGTCTGACTTCTGTAGTAGTGTGGGGGTGGAAATTGCATCTTGCAGGGGCCAAAGGGTAAAGGGTACATCTCAGATTAATCTGTTGCGCAGAATGACAGAATAGCACCAACCCACACGCTCACAAAATGTGTGGCTTTATAGTCTTGTGTTGTAAATGCTATATTTAATTCGTTTTGTGGTGTTATATACAGCAATTTTAAACAGGGAACAAGAGATATGGTGGTCGTATTTGTGTGAAATTGTATGTACCGAATTGTCGAGCAGTCATTAGATACAGTGAGTATATCTATAAGATATGAAGCACTGAGTCTGGCTTGTTGAGGTTGTTTGGTAACGTGTGGTTGTTATGGATGAGAGGAGAATGAATCCTTTTTCAATAGATTGTTCAGTTTATGGAAAATGTGGCAGTGTTTTTTGTTCATGTGTATCACCAATCCCAGGGTTTCTGATCTGCAGAATGAGGTGCTGGTATCAAGATATCTCACAAGCACCCATTGGCAGTACCATCTGATTGTATGTTGTAGAAATTATCTGTGCTTTGTAGAGTGTATAGTGACTGGGACTGTGTTATGAGACTGTAACAATTTTCATTAAAGTATGTTGTAGCATTGAGATAACATGTGAGTGATGAAGATCTCGTTGGAGCTGACGGAACAGACATATGGATGGAATGCTATGCTGCTGCTTTGTCTTGATGTTTTATGTGGCGAAACAAGGTTAGGTATAGGTTTTAAGCTGATGTTTTGGTGTGGCTGAAGATAAAGTTGGATTGCTTTTTGGAACAGGTGACTTGGATGTTAAAAGTGGAAGGTGACTGTGGCTGTTATCGTCATCTGTTGGACGATATGTGGACGTTGAAAGAGAGTGAATGTTGTGGGAAACAGTGGTCCTAAACTGGATGTCTTTCATGTTAGGGATGCGACACAAAAAACTGTTGAGATGATGACGGTGAGCTCGACTGACGGTGTAGAAAACTGTGGACCTGAACTCAGTATCTTTGATGGTGAGGATGCAGTGCATGTAATTGTTGGGATGCGGAATGTAAGTTTAGTGTCGTGAATAATGCGTTTACTTTATATTTATTAGATCATTCGAGTTGAGGCTGTGTAGATGATGTAGTTGTGCAAGGATTGTACATTGGGCACAGTTAACATGGGTGGTTTTACGAACTTCCAGTATGCTGCAGTAGTTTGGGTCAGCAACTTCTCGTAATCAGTGAACGAAAAACCGTTCCGAGGTTTTGTTCATTCGATGAGTTATCTGCATGCACTGTAAATGTTCATTGCACGTTTTTGACATCTTCGGAAATGCCATTTTCGACTATGTTATGGTGATTTCAAAATGGGTCTCGGTCCGAAACAAATCATCGAATGAATAAAAAATAAAAATTTGCAACTTGGACTGGTCTTGTTTGCAATTGGGGTAGGCCAGGTGGTTCTGCGATACTGGGTCAGATAGTCGTCACACAGGAAGTATTTTTGACATCTGTAGGCTTGGATTTGCGATTTAGTTGATTTTACACAATGGCAGCGACAGCAAATCAGGACTCAGTTCCTGATACGTTGGTCTGTTGTGGGCAAGCATCTAGTTCTGCTGGACAGTGATGCGTAAAACAGCCGACAGTAAAGCACCACGGTTTTAATAGTGGCGAGGGCAACTCTTTCAGACAGGGCCGTTGTAGCAGCCTGCTGGATGTCGCAAGCCATCTCCAACATCGCCACGTGCTCAGAAGAGATTCGCACCCGTTTCTTCTTTCTCTCTCTCCCCCCCCCCCCCTCCCCCCTCCCTATCTCGACCGAACTGCCACGATCTCTCCGATCTCTCTGGATTATCACGACGACTTTCCCCTTAAGATATTTTCAATGTCGGGCTTAAAGTTAGCTTCCAGACAAACGGCTAGTTGTCCACAACTCTGTAAGCTCTTGTCGCTGCTCATTCTTTAATATCTTGTCGCTACTCGCGTGGAATAGAAACATCAACTACAACTCACACGTTTGTTCTCGGTGTCCATAACAATTTCAGTCATACTTATAGACTTGCTACCGAGCGCAGCTGAGTCTAGAAACAGATGGGGTAAAAGTCTGCCTGTTTAGTAACTTGCTAACAATGCGTATTTCCGTTTATGTGCCACTATTATTCTTATGAGTGTCTGCAGTAAATTATCGGCTGCAGCCGAAATTTTGTAAAGACCGTTCTTCGCAGTATTACAGTCCCTGGTTCTAATATACGCATATTCTTATGATAACTTACTTCTTTATGTGTTGTAACCCTTTTCGACCACCTTAGTTTTTTAATTAGTCGGTTTACTACCAATTAGAACCTTGCAAGTTCGATTGCCTGAAGCGGTCAAGAGTGACAACGGCAGGCATAAATAATTATTCCGCTGAGGGAGCACAAGCCCACTGTCCCCCCTTCCTCTCATTTAAGTGGAGTTACCCCCTACCGAACAAGAAGCTATCAGACAGTTACAAAGAAAGAAATGAATCGACGATTACAGCTCGTTTCATGTCTGGTGCAACGATAGATAGATGATCGAGTAAGAGATAAAGTCCAGCAACGAGAGCAAAATAATAAATTTAAAGAATATAGTGATTCGAACAAATAGAGTTGATTACCAGACAGGTTTGATAGCTGAAAATACAGTGTTTCCTCAGTCCTACTACAGTTCATAGTATTGACACTTCAAAGGATAATATTAACAGTGTACCTCATACAATTAACTGTTCTGCTACAAATCGAAATATTGTTCGTCAAAGAAAATTAGTAAATACGAAAAGTATCATGCCAGGATCATAGATGAGAAATGTAGAACACTACACGTTACAGTATTGACTAAACATTAGCTTGTCTGTAGCCGTTAAGTTGCAGAAACCATTCGCCATTTTTAAAACAAGCCTTAGACTAGGTCTGAAAAAAAAACTACGTGTACAGAAGATAAGAAGGAACACTTTTTTATATGAGGCACGTGTCGCACATGTATGAAGATCTTATCTGCACTGGCGTTCAGAGACGTTGTTCAAAGTGCTGTGGGATGGGCCCTGTTTTAGAGGTGCTGCGGGCCTCCTACGGGAGGGAGACGAGTTGTTCAGTGTACAGACACTGGCAGACACCCCAGGTGAGGTGGTCGCCTGTTAGCCTGAGGCTGCAAACATTATTTGTGAGACACCCACTTGTTTCGAGTGTGTTGCACAATCATTAGCAGCGAGCTGGCACTTGAGTAACGTCTCCAAAACATCACACAGCCTCTGTACATCGCCGGCATCGAAACCTTCACGGGCCACGAGCAGGTGGGGGTACACCTATGAGCTTTGTGTCACATAAACTTGTCATAGATCCAGACGGAGAGTTGCCGAGGAATCTGAACACTGACTTTGGAAAGAGCACCAGAGATTACCTTGCGTGGCATGCAAAATCACGCAAGAGCTAAAACTACATATTCAGAAGGATATTTGAATTTCATTCCTCGAACAACTTGAACACTTGTCAGCGCATAACCATGAAGTGGCCGGGTCCCAGTATTAAACTTACCTACAATCTTGAAATCATCTTCGTACAATAAATCGATGTAGTCAGCTGTAGTGTACCAGTAGAGACGATGGAAGGCGTACAGTTCGTCAGCGAGGCTGAACATTTGCGACGCCTCTGGCTGCCGCTCCTTGCACAGCGCACTGAAGTCGTCGTCAAAGGAGAGGCTCCACGGCTGATAGCGCAGCAGGCGTTCACTCAACAGCGGCCGCCTGTAGCACACAAGGTGCCAGGTTAAAAGTTGAAAACCTAGCATGTATAGTTTATGCAAGAACGTACAAGTATCCAAAAATGTGTGTGAAATTTTATGGGACTTAACTGCTAAGGCCATCAGTCCCTAAGCTTGCACACTACTTAACCTAAATTATCCTCACACACACCCATGGCCGAGGGAGGACTCGAACCTCCGCCGGGACCAGCCGCAAAGCCTGACTGCTGCGCCTCACACCGCTCGGCTAATCCCGTGCGGCTAAAAGTATCCAGAACGGATTTCCACTCGGCAGTGCATAAGATACTTCCTGGTAGATGAGTACGGTGTGCCAGACTGGGACACAAACCTGGAACTTTTTCATTCTTTAAAGGATGCATAGAAAGACAGCAAACAAACGCAAACCCATTGGTGCATTTCAGCGCATCGAGATTTCATCTTTAGATTTCAGAGCACTTGAGTGAGACACCGATCATAACTATTTCTTGCAGATCATCCACTCCGTTCTGTGCTGCTATACCGTTTTAACTGGTTTCAGACACATCAAACAGCAGAACTGCAGCGCTTGCCGCAGAATACCTCTTTTCTTTAAAGAAGAATTTCGTATTCATAGCAAGAGAGTGAACATGTGATATTTATGTTAAGGATATGAATGAATTGTTCAAATTTGTTATAGATGATTTTAGACGCTGACATGTACACATGTCTGTCATGAGCTGAAGCACACATTACCACTTGAAAATGGCTCAAAAGGCCGAAACTGCAATAGTAAAACAAATAATTTTTAAAGTCAATGGCGAATATGACGCCCTTAAAAAGACAGACATCGAGCTGGGCAGGCAGGAACCGAGAGCCGCCGTCGCAGCTTTACTTCCACCAGTAGCTCAGCCGCTGCCTTCCAGCCGTCACAGAAGCTCCCCTGCACGGCTGGCGGGACCAGCGCTCCCGGAAGGATGGGCACTGCAGTGACCAGAGGCCTCGGGAGTTGCTTCCTGGGCGAATCCTCACTCTGCAGTGGAGAGTGCGGCCACTTGAAACGTCGCGGATCCGACACACGGCTCTGACCTGCCAGGGAGTTTCCTATCTGCATTAGGCGATGTGACATCTGCGATAATTTTCCGTAAAGACTGTATGACAGCTGAAAGCGGAACTCCCACAGGAAGAAGAGCTCTATGGACAAACGTGAGTGTACCGTCAAGCAGGTCCACTTATTCAGTCCCTTTCAGCCAATCCAACGGCTAAGGACAGCGCGATACGATGACTTACACTATTTCAAATCCGTCTTTGCAAATACCAAACATGTGTTTTTATTTCACAATAGGTCTTTCGTTTTACTCATTATACCCTTATCAGCTGTGGCATTTTTACAATGTTTCCGCTTACATCCGGCAGTGTGCATCCCACCATCTCACACTTGTATGCTTGACGTGCAGAAGTACATGTCTGCTGACGTAAAACTTGACAAAATGACGCTTCACTATTGCATAAAAATGTTTCTTTACTTGGTTCTGAAGCATTCGCTCCGTCTCGCTTCGTGATTGGTTGGTTCGGGTGTCTAGTTTGGCAGTGAAAATTATCATACAGAAATTGTTGGCCGTAAAACTCAGTCCTAAGGTCAGTGTTCGGTACATCGATTCGATGCATATGTGTCAGGTACATATTATGATGAGAATGGAGCCCTCAGAATCGGGTATGAGACAATTTTTTCCTGATTAATCTACGACTACATTCCCGATAGCCCATCAACGATGGAAAGTTTCCATACTGCCAGATACAATGCAGAACAATCAGTACTCCCTGTACTCCTTGTAGTATGGTCCTTGGTTATCACTTTTAATTGACAACGACGTTGCCAATTAAAGCATAAAGCTGCATCATAATGAGTTCCGTGTGATGTCTGGGTCCCCAGTTTGACCGGAGAGCTGTCCCTCCCATAAGACATGTGGTGCCATGGTGCTAAGGCTCGCAAATCATTCCCACGTGACGTACACCAGCACGCTGTTCTGCTTGGAGCTACAGTACCACACCTACTCCACTGACAAGCTGGGACTCAGAACCCGTGCCGTGATGAAAATCATCATTTCTACGCCCCAGATGGAGGATGTACGTGCACACTGACTATGATCTGAATAAACATTATACGGAGATTTGGTTGTGGAAGAATTTCGGGAAAGGGCTGTTTTTAACATAATGGAGCCGTTCATTCCATAAGGCAACGAAAGAACGGATTTAAATGCAACAAGGAGGTGAACAAACAATATCCAGTGAAACAAGCTCTAAAGAAAATCTCGAAACTTCTGGACAGTTGCGAATGTGCTACACAGCCATAATGATACCATATTCAGTTTAGGAGCAAGTGCGTTGCAACACGAAGTGGAAAATCAGCAGAGGTCGCAATAAATACTCGCCACATGGAGCTGGAGTGTCGACAAGCGGGGCAGACCACTGCCACGGAAGGCAATCGTCGTCAATTAGGGTGCAGAGGCAGGGTCAGTGTGCTATAGGCGGCTTTGGCTTGTAGTGCTGGAGCCGTTACTAAAGGTATCATGCGAGTCCAGTAATGAAGTGGATTGACGGAATTTAGAAATGACCGACTGTAAATGGCGATACGTGAACTCCAGAAGAGACACGAAATGGTGTGCTGCCTGGACTAGGAGGGCGGTGCCGAAGCTGCACCACTGCCGCTGTGGCGCCTCATGCGTCTTTGGTTCTCGCCTTTGTACTGACATCCAACAGAAGGTAAACACGCTGGGTTGTATGAATAAACAAGACGACGTTCTCTGGAGAAGATTCTCCGAGCAAAAGAACATTCTCTGGCAAAGCTCCTACGAGCAAAACATTCGAAGCCATAATCTGTGACGAGAGTCTTCCTTTTTCTCACTACCTCTGTTCCCTGCTGAGTTCTCGGTGTGTGTGGTCTGCCTAGTCTGGCACAGAAAGCACGCGCAGTGTCACGTGTCATTCAGCTCGCTCAAACGGGCGACATGTCTGGAACCGGCATCAGTGTGTTCAGGCAGAGTTGCACTGCGTTTCACTTTGTTTATTTTATGTGCGGCAACAAATTATTAAGACAATTACGTACAGTTTACGAAAATGTATTTACTTGCGATGTTACCGAATTTACAACATGCGGAAAACTTTTCAGTTATAGAAGTCGGGCGAACATTATGCGAACGAAATCTTAAGATTACATGACTCTTTATCTACTCCAAGCCGGAACTCTGTCAGAGTTCTCTAACACGAGATAATTTTGGTTAAATACGGCCCACAACTGTCTGCTCGCTTGGCAAGCACGCAAGCGCCCCACCATGCGTTCGTTACGAGTAACAGGTCGCTAGGTTTGCGATAAACCAGTTATTAATTTTTCTGGTAACCCTACTTATTTCTAACATCACACTATATAAGACTTATGCTGTGAGAAGACATGATGATGAACGTCTGGAAAAGTCAGCGACACGGTTGTTTGGTGTAGGCCTACAGCTGAATGTTCTCGTACGTCAGTCTGAAAACTTGGGTCTACTAAATAGCACTAAAAATGTTTCAATTTTCACTTCTTTTGAGAGGTCGTCCGCAGATGATGTTCTTATTGTCAAAGCGATATAAACTTCTACAGCTCCTCAATTCAGCACTTCGTTAGGCTATATATTTCTTTTTTTGCCTCCCAAGCAATATGAATTCTGCCATCATTGCCAAAATGTGGGTAAAACTTAACAGAACTTACTCAGCCCGAAGAATGCTACAGATCTCGCTTCAATATTTTCCGGTTGTGAGAAGCTCCTCTAGTTTTGTTCACACGAAATCGGAGAACGTTCTTTGTTTTGAGCAACATCCCTCACCCTTTTACTCGCGATGAGCGCATTCTCGGCTGCAGTATATTCTCTCACTCGCTTTACTCATGTTAACCTGAAAATGTCCTCCCAAAATTTCCAGTACGACGTATATCCTCCGTTTTACTGACACGCCCCACTATACTTCGCCAGCACCTCAGTTCTCACATGGACTCTGCCAGTGGTTCTTCGCCGATCATCTCCCACCCTTCGTCGTCGTCCTCATTGCTTCACCACTCACAGAGAGCCGTAGTCTGGCAGCTCCTTCGCCACTGCCTCCGTCAAATGCTCCACCACCGTCGCCGCCACCTGCGCCACCGTCGACTCCCTCTCCAGCAGCGTCGCTGCCTCTGTCGCCAACACCGTCGCCAGCCCCCATCCGCGGCCCGCCCCATCGCCCCCAACACTGCCGGTGCAGGAAGTTCCAACCACATCCACCACCACTGTAGCTTCGTCACCGCCGTCATAAACTCCTGTCAATGTCCTTATCTACACACAACTGGGGCCACCTATTACACCACAACCCCCATGCATGCAGTCATAAGACCAAACAAATGAAATAGAATAAAACATCACGATTCCAAATGAAACCAAGCCAAAAGTGATTTCACTAAATTTACGAACATGAAACCAATAATTCCTCTCAACTATCGTCCTTTGTATCTACATCTACATACATAATCCGCAAGCTACCGTCCGGTGCGTGGCGGAGGGTACCCTGTTCCACAACTAGTCGTTTCCTTTCCTGCTCCGCTCGCTGACAGAGCGAGGGACAGACGCCTGTCTATATGCCTCCTTAGGAGCCGTAATTCCTCGTATCTTGTCTTCGTGGTCGCTACCAGAAATGTATGCTCGCGTCATTAGGATCGTTCTGCAGCCAGCTTCAAGTGCCGATTCTCTTAACTTTCTCAGTTGTTTTCTTCGAAATGAGTGTCTTCTTCCCTCCAACAATTCCCTGCTGAGCTCCTGAAACATATACGTAACACTTGCATGCTGATCGAAACTCCGGTAAGAAATCTACCTGCTCCCCCTGAATTGTTTCGATGCCTTCTTTCAATCCGACCTGGTGCAGATCCCAAACACTCGAGCAATGCTGAACAAGAAGTCGCTCTGGCGTCCTACACAGGGTCTCCCTTACATACGAACCACACTTTCACAAAACTCTCCCAATAAACCCAAGCCGACCGTTCGCCTTTCCTACCAGAATCCTCACATGTTTATTCCATTTCATCTCGCTTCGCAACATTACGCCCAGATATTTAAACGAAGTGACTGTGGTAAGCAGGACACTTGGAATGCCGTATCCGGATATTACGGGTTCGTTTTTTCTACTCATCCGCTTTCTTCTACAGCAAGAGCCACCTGCCATTCATCACACCAACTAGAAATTTTGTCGACGTCATCTTGTGTCAACCTGCAGTCACTCAACTTACTCCATGTGCTCGTTCTTCCGTTATCACCCCGCAATGGGACATCGTGTCAAATGCTTTCGAGAAATCTAGAAATATGGAATCTTCCTGTTGCCCTTCATCCATAGCTTTCAGTGCATCATGCAAGAAAAGGAAAAGGTGAGTTTCACAGAAGCGATGCTTACCAAAACCGTGTTGATTTGTGCACATAAGCTTCTTAGTCTGAAGAAAGTTGATTATGTTCGAACTGAGAGTATGTTCAAGGATTCTGCAGCAAACATGTGTTAGGGATATTGGTCTGTAATTTTGTGAGTCCGTTCTTTTACCTTTCTTCACTTGCACTTTTTTCCATTCGCTTGGTTCTTAGCGCTGATCGCAAGATTCGCGGTAAATGCAAGCTAAGTAAGGGGCCAGGGCCGCACACTACTCTATGTAAAACCAAACTGGCATTCCACCTAGGCATTGCCACTTATTTATTTTCAGCTGTTTCAGCTGTTTCTCTACGCCAGGCGTACTCATTACTATGATTTCCATACGGGACTCTGTGCGACGGTCAAACGATGGCACGTTTGTACCATTCTCCTGCGTGAACGATTTCTTAAACGAGGAATTTTTAACTTCGGCCTTCCTTTTGGAATATTCTAGCGCCAAAGCAGACTGGTCAACGTGTGACTGAATAGAAGCGTTAGATCCGCTTAACGATTTTGCAGAGGACCAAAACTTTTTCCGGTTCTCCGGTGGTAGCTGTTGTATGCTTCGCGCACAGATCTTTTCACAGACGCACGAATATCTACAAACCTTGCTGTCCTCATTTGCGCGTTCTCTTTTGAACCGAGAATGTAACAGCCTTTCGTTCCTCAGCATTTTCCGAATTTTGTTATTAAAGCACGATGAGTCTTTTCCGCCCTTCATCCACTTAGTAGGCGCATACTTTTCCGGATCACGATTTACAATCTCTTTAAACTTTAGCCATAATTCCTCTATGACCATAATTCTGGAATTAAATGATTGTATTTTATTGTCTAAGTGAGACGCTGACAACTGCATATCAACTCTCCTAGCGTTCTCGACTGATTTACTGACTTTCGTAACCATAGTCGCTATGATGACATCGTGATCACTAATCCCCATCTCTATGCTGACGCCATCGATAAGGTCCTGCCTGTTTGTGCTGGCTGCCGAACTAGCTGCTCAACACAGTTTTCGGAAAACGTGTTCAAAAGTCCTTCACAAGACTGTCTGTCTGCACGACCTGCAGTGAATCCATAGACGTCCCAGTCTATACTCGGTAGGTTAAGGTCACCGCCAGCTAGTGTCACGTGATCTGGATATTAATGCAATGCTGACTATTTACCTTCTTTGAATGGCTCCACATCTGTCCCAGCGGAGTCGGGTGGGTGGTAAAAACATCCAACAACTAATATGGTTTCACCTAGTCCTGTTATGTGCGACCACGCAACTTCACTATTGCACTCAAATTCAACCTCAGTAAAGAGAATATTTTTTGTCAACTGCAATAAACACTTCCCCTCCTACGGCGTCGAATATGTCTTTCCGATAAACATTCCAAGACTCGCTAAATATCTCAGAGTTTATTTACTTAGGGTCTTAGCCAGCTCTCAACTCAAGAATAATTTGAGGCTGAGAACGTTCATGGAGGAGAGTAAATTTGGGAACTATGTTACAAATACTTCGACAGTTGACTGATAAAAGTTTCAGAGTCGAACTAACTTTACTCTGAAAGCTATCTGATTTCCCTAAATGTGTACCAACTGGCGAGTGTTCATGAGAGTACCTCAAATTACTGGCTAGCCTGAAACCCCCCACGTGCACTCCACAAGTACTCTGCTATCCGATTACCTGCTTTCTTTGTATAGTGCACCCCTGTCTTGAAATCTTCCCATCTCCGATTTTCAGTTCACCTTCCCAACCACTGTTACCTTCATTCCCACTGCCTGACACAATATCGATAGTTTTATCCCGTCACACTATCTGCATGCGTCCGTACACAGTGAACCGGTAACCCACTCACAGTTCTGATGACAGATGTGGAGTAGCAAACCAAAAATCCCCAAACAATAAACGTTGTGGAGTAACAATACCGTTCCTCGAAAACAGCTCCAGTTGGCTACAAATCATGTTCAATCATCCTGCATAATACTTTATCCTGAGTGTGTATTTTACCACCCTGGCCGTGATCTGTGCTGCTGCCTGTCTCTGTCCGAGCCATCCTATAGCACATAATATCGTTCCTCACACTGACCACAGCTTTATATCCACATCAGTTCCCATGATGAACTTAACTGTGGATGTCGGTTGATCACCTTCATTTCAAAAGACCTAGCCCATTTCCCAGACACACTCATCCCAAAGTGACTCCCCTATCGACCTCTTCAGATACAACTGCAGAAGTCTTTCATCCAACTGATAGCAATCACGACTGAGTCTAATTGTCCATCCTAATCCATGTTCTCCACCTCCATAGCTATCCCACAATAAGCCACCTAAAAGAATCCAAGAACACCGCCACAAGACCTGGGGCGCCTGCTGCGAGCTTGCCCTTTCCCACACAGGAAGCCACCTGGTCACCCTCCACAGTGCCAACATATTACACTACTCCATTCCACGGCCCCATATGTCAAACACTCGAGACACTATTCCGCTTTCCTCCCGCTCACAACCTCCACTATTTACGCTCTATACTACGGACTGATTTAAACACACCAACCACAGGACAAAATATAAGAACGATGGCTATCCGCTTCCTGCCCTCTGCTGACGTCTTCCCATCTTCCCTCATCGCTGCTTAGATTTTTCCTCCATGTATTGAGATGAACATGACTTGTGGCCTCTTTCCCTCACCGACTGGATGCCAATATCTGCACTAGAGTCGCAACTACACGGTATTACTGTAATTTCTCCCGAAGTGATTTTTTTTTTTTTTGGTCCCGAATAAGACGAGAACACGCTCACTTTTCGTATCAGGTTCCGCATCATTGTTTGCACAAATTATGAAAACTTCGGAAGTGTCTGTAACCATCAATGCTTTCTCTAGTAAATGCAGTAGCATCGTTTTTTGTGTCAGTTTTCTCCGCTGGTCTGTTACGTAATACGTGGCACATTTTAAGACACAATACGAATCAAAAAATCGAAGGCTAAGCGGAGCCAAAAAACTTTGTAAATCACGAGTTTCTGTAACCATGTCCTTCACTACTGTCTCTTAGTGCTAGTTCTTTACTCCATTCTGAATTAAATGATCCCTGTGTTTTCTATAACTTTAATGAATACTTCCATGGATAAAAGTGAGATAAACTCCAATAAACCATAGTGAGTACGACAGACATTTGAGTGTACACTGGTCTATACCTGATTATCAAGTGCCATGGCCTGTCCTTGTCTTCTTCCACCTCGTAGTGCTCCGCCTGTTTGCTGGCTAATTGCATGTCATGTACACATCCGGTTAATTTCGTGCGCAGCATGTCTTTCACACGTTCCATGTCCTTAATCCAACCGTGGAGTTGCTGATCACTTGCGTGGTTACCCTGAGACACACAGAAAATAGTTCAAATTACTTTCATAACATCCACAAGCAGCAGCCTGTCTTAGTATACAGTTACATGTAGCACAGTTTTGTACAGGCATAAAAACATTAATGCACAGCAGATGCCTAGTGGGGTTTTATTAAATAAATACACTCCTGGAAATGGAAAAAAGAACACATTGACACCGGTGTGTCAGACCCACCATACTTGCTCCGGACACTGCGAGAGGGCTGTACAAGCAATGATCACACGCACGGCACAGCGGACACACCAGGAACCGCGGTGTTGGCCGTCGAATGGCGCTAGCTGCGCAGCATTTGTGCACCGCCGCCGTCAGTGTCAGCCAGTTTGCCGTGGCATACGGAGCTCCATCGCAGTCTTTAACACTGGTAGCATGCTGCGACAGCGTGGACGTGAACCGTATGTGCAGTTGACGGACTTTGAGCGAGGGCGTATAGTGGGCATGCGGGAGGCCGGGTGGACGTACCGCCGAATTGCTCAACACGTGGGGCGTGAGGTCTCCACAGTACATCGATGTTGTCGCCAGTGGTATGCGGAAGGTGCACGTGCCCGTCGACCTGGGACCGGACCGCAGCGACGCACGGATGCACGCCAAGACCGTAGGATCCTACGCAGTGCCGTAGGGGACCGCACCGCCACTTCCCAACAAATTAGGGACACTGTTGCTCCTGGGGTCTCGGCGAGGACCATTCGCAACCGTCTCCATGAAGCTGGGCTACGGTCCCGCACACCGTTAGGCCGTCTTCCGCTCACGCCCCAACATCGTGCAGCCCGCCTCCAGTGGTGTCGCGACAGGCGTGAATGGAGGGACGAATGGAGACGTGTCGTCTTCAGCGATGAGAGTCGCTTCTGCCTTGGTGCCAATGATGGTCGTATGCGTGTTTGGCGCCGTGCAGGTGAGCGCCACAATCAGGACTGCATACGACCGAGGCACACAGGGCCAACACCCGGCATCATGGTGTGGGGACCGATCTCCTACACTGGCCGTACACCACTGGTGATCGTCGAGGGGACGCTGAATAGTGCACGGTACATCCAAACCGTCATCGAACCCATCGTTCTACCATTCCTAGACCGGCAAGGGAACTTGCTGTTCCAACAGGACAATGCACGTCCACATGTATCCCGTGCCACCCAACGTGCTCTAGAAGGTGTAAGTCAACTACCCTGGCCAGCAAGATCTCCGGATCTGTCCCCCATTGAGCATGTTTGGGACTGGATGAAGCGTCGTCTCACGCGGTCTGCACGTCCAGCACGAACGCTGGTCCAACTGAGGCGCCAGGTGGAAATGTCATGGCAAGCCGTTCCACAGGACTACATCCAGCATCTCTACGATCGTCTCCATGGGAGAATAGCAGCCTGCATTGCTGCGAAAGGTGGATATACACTGTACTAGTGCCGACATTGTGCATGCTCTGTTGCCTGTGTCTATGTGCCTGTGGTTCTGTCAGTGTGACCATGTGATGTATCTGACCCCAGGAATGTGTCAATAAAGTTTCCCCTTCCTGGGACAATGAATTCACGGTGTTCTTATTTCAATTTCCAGGAGTGTACATTTCTCAAACTGTGACATCAGATTAGAGAGGTGCAGATATTTCTTGGTAGTTGACATTACAGACATCTGAATGTATGAATGTATACTCCCGTGACGATGTATCCAACTGAAATATTCTGGAGCTGCCAGCAGCGTCGAGTTCCTACGTGTAAAGCCACATGGCGTGGCTGGAACTCTGACGAGATTCTATTCAAACTTTTGAACGATTTTCGAAAATAGAATGGCCACACTGTTGACAAATACGTCAAACTCCTACTCGTTACCTACGCTGTGAGAATCCAGAACACATGTTTTGACCTTCTACAAACGCAACGATAGACACAGCCGCTCCATATCTGAAACATTGTCTGAGTTAATTGTGCACACACGAAATGTCAGTTTGACTCAAAATTTTTTAGCGTTTGTCTGTTGCCTGGCTAATCGCGTTTGCCGAAAATTTGCGTTTGTAGCTCGTCATCTAACACGATGTCGTCTGTATCTGAACACGTCTCGAATATTGCAGATTTGAAGGAATGTATTGACTGTCCGAGCGTTAAGATCATTTTTTCTGGACCATTTTCGGGTACGAAGTTCACATTTGTGTCACATATTAAGGTCTATGTTACTTTGGCGTTGTAAAAATCGTAAGCTTCTAAGTCAATGCAATAAAGATACGGCCCTTTAAATTATATATTTTGATACTCGAAACATCACTCATAAAATCAATATGGTGCTCCCTGTTGATTTAGAATCATGACATTTTGAAAGAAGCCAGATTTCACAGTGCAAATAAATGAAAAAAATCTTAAAATCCATAATTGGTAACTATATAACTCTAGAAAATACTTTTCGTATTATTTTTTATCAGTCTGTCTATTTGTCTGTCCATCTGTTGGGAATCTTTTTCTCTGGATACGTTCTGGGTATCATGTTCAAATTATGTCACATACAAAGGTATACGGACCCTTGGCGGCGTAAAATCTGTAAGCTTATAACTGACTCCAGTCAACAGATACGGCCGTTTATGTCTCGTGTTTTGATAATCGAAAACTCAGTCATCGAAACCTATAGGGTGCTCTCCATTGACTTGGAATCGTGAGATTTGGCAACAACTAAGTTTTCCGGTACAAGTAAAGCAAAAAATCTGAAACTTGTTAACTTGTAATTATATCACATAAAAATGTCGTTTTCGATTTGGACATACATTGTATTCATGACCTGTTGAAAGTATAACATACGAACATTACTGCATCCAAACATAAAATGTATATTGTATTCATGATTTAGTACGTAAACGGAAATATGTTATTAAATCTTCTCTCCCTACATATGTAAACTGAAGTCCTCTGCTTGCTTGTTCTTGTTTGTTTGGGCTGGGCTGAGGAAATAACGAAGAATTTCTGGACCGATCTTGGTATTGCTGGGAGCAGTATCTTGCCAGTAAAGTTACAGAGTCTCGATAACAGCCAAAAATCATTGGGAATCTCGATTCCCAGGACGGGGAGTTTGTACAGAACCCTTAGTGCGTGAGTCCCTCTCGCACTTGCCCATTCTGTTTTCCTTTTTTCTATCTACCCTAGCATCACACAGTATGTTGTTCTGGACGGTGAGTGCTCACCACAGACATGGGTGCCGTCGGGAGAGTCTGAGAGAAGTGGGACAGAACTGCTCTTGTTCTCTGTACGTGGGGTCCCCAATCCTTTTGGGTCACACTGAAACAGGTGACAGTGGTTCCACAATAGATTATATTGAGGTAGGGAACCAATACTCGAAAGTGCATATCTATTGTGTTAAGGACATACACCACCTAACAACAATGTAGCTCACAGCAATTCTTCAAAGCAACGACTGTCAGTCTGAATGAATGCATGTATTGCAATGATGCCTGCAGCTCTTCACACTCTTGCAAAGATCTCGGGTGTCCGTTGTGCACTGGAACAGTAGCAGCTGATAAACAGTGTAGACACCTGACCACCAAACGGACCTACTGTGCACAACTAGGCTCGTAGCACTCAAGCACCGCAGTGGCGCATTAACCTGTGCCGCAAGCACACCACTGACCCTGCTGTCAGCTGTCCATTGCATCAGATAGCTTGTGTCGTGTTCATGGTGAGGTGTGTTGCTGTGTATAGCGCACAATGAGTAATCAAAGATGAAATGTGCAAGCACTGCGACGAACGGATTTTGAGCCCTATGCCTGCTTGTGTCAATCCAGTATCGTTCACAGAGCTGTACTTTCCAACTTCATACAGTTTGTATTGTTTGTGGATGAGGCCTCATTCATCCGCGATGTTGTTTTCAAAAGCCAAACAGACACATCTAGAATGAGGACAACACCCACGCCACCCATATGGGAGGCCAACAGCAAAGATTCTCAGTCAAGGTATTTTAGGGCATTATCCAAGATCATTTCACTTTAATGTTAATGTTTGCAAGCACACTCAAGAATACTCACGCTCATTGTAGTACAGGATAGGGGGGTCTTCTCTGATGGCCATGGGATCGCTGGATCTTTCAACCCTCGACTTCATTCTCTGCGGTTATGTCAAGATGTAGGTGTACGAAACACCTGTACATACAGCTGAAGACCTGCTTGCCAGGGTCCAAGCTGCCTGCCTCCGGGACAACATTGTTGCTCACGGGCGAGACCTCCACGACGAGTGCGGCCGCTTCATGTTTAAAGATGATTGAAGATGTAGCTGTTGTCACACGCGTCGACTCAGTCTGTGTTTCGACAAGTTTCTACACAGTTGTCACTTCCGCCCAGCTGCTCAGAACAATAAAGTGTGACATGTCTTGGAAGACAGTAGCGTGATTGACTCGATTCCACTATCGCAGTAGCCGCCACGATACAGGAATGACCTGTGAGGATATGCTGACGTCACTCCGAAACTGTGATCACAGAGAGAGCGTCATGCACGTCAAAGGTCGTGAGGTGGTGGTATGAATATGGGAAATTTTCAAGAACACTGCCATCCTGAATTTGGAATCATTCAACTGTATGTCAGTCAGACACCTTAGGCAAGTGTACGGTGGTGGAGAGAAAAACGGATTTACTTGTGTTGCAGATATGTGCAAATATTATTTTCTTAATAAAATTTTTTTATTTATTTAGATACTCCCGAGCTCATTTTTTACAGTTCTTTTGTCAGCTACGTTTATTTACCAGGTGACATCTACACTCTTTTTGGAGAACTGTCGAGATGATTTCCCAAGTTTCTGCAATGTGTCACTCAAAACGTAACCGATCAGCAGCTACTTGTAGCCAGCATATTCCATTTCGTGCGTTTCTGTCACAGCACAATCCCACTCGTTTAATATGTGGAAGTTCTTCTTCTTACGGGAAATAAACCCGTTTGTGCTGCCTTGCGTCCACGCTTGGTAAGTAATGAGAGTAGTAGCAAGTTGAGAGAGGCATGTTCAAATGTGTACCAACACGCTGGGCACTGTCGCAATGTGCTATGTGTAAGTAATGTTAGTGGGGAGAGAAGTAGCGTGATGGATTGCGATTTGAATTGCTGATCAGCGCACGCTGCGTGGCTGAAGGGGTTTGTAAACAGCCCTGCGGAGGGCGACCCGAGTCTTGCTCTCTCTCCGACTGCCAGCCAGCCCTGATATCGGAGTCAAGCGCTCGTGCGGTATGCGTGACGACCATGGTGACTGCAGTCATGGCCACGCACGTTGGTCAACAATGACGACGCCGCACTGTTGTCACTGTTTACCGACGACGGTGTGATGTCACTCATCGTGGTCACCTTGGCTGAGGATGAAAGCAAGTATACATATTTTCTATAGTGTTTTTGTTTATACACTACTGGCCATTAAAATAGCTACACCACGAAGATGGCGTGCTACAGACGCGAAACGTAACCCACAGGAAGAAGATGCTGTGATATGCAAATGATTAGCTTTTCAGAGCATTCACACAATGTTGGCGCCGGTGGCGACACCTACAACGTGCTGACATTAGGAAAGTTTCCAACCGATTTCTCATACACAAACAGCAGTTGACCGGCATTGCCTGGTGAAACGTTGATATGATGCCTCGTGTAAGGAGGAGAAATGCGTACCATCACATCTCCGACTTTGATAAAGGTCAGATTGTAGCCTATCGCGATTGCGGTTTATCGTATCGCGACATTGCTGCTCGCTTTGGTCGAGATCCAATGACTGTTAGCAGACTATTGAAACGGTGGGTTCAGGAGGGTAATACGGAACGCCGTGCTGGATCCAACGGCCTCGTATCACTAGCAGTCGAGATGACAGGCATCTTATCCGCATGGCTGTAATGGATCGTCCAGCCCTGTCCAGATGGTGACGTTTACAAGACAACAATCATCTGCAGGAACAGTTCGACGACGCTTGCAGCAGCGTGGACTATCAGATTGGAGACTGTGGCTGCGGTTACCCTTGACGCTGCATCACAGACAGGAGCGCCTGCTATGGTGTAGTCAACGACGAACCTGGGTGCACGAATGGCAAAACGTCATTTTTTCGGATGACTCCCGTTTCTGTTTAGAGCATCATGATGGTCGCATCCATGTTTGGCGACATCGCGGTGAACGCACATTGGAAGTGTGTATTCGTCATCGCCATACTGGCGTATCACCCGGCGTGATGGTATGGGGTGCTATTGGTTACACGTCTCGGTCACCTCTTGTTCGCAATGACGGCACTTTGAAGAGTGGACGTTACATTGCAGATGTCTTACGACCCGTGGCTCTACCTTCATTCGATCCCTGCGAAATCCTACATTTCAGCACGACAATTCCTGACCGCATGTTGCAGGTCCTGTACGGGCCCTTCTGGATACAGAAAATGTTCGACTGCTGCCCTGGCCAGCACATTCTCCAGATCTCTCACCAATTAAAAACGTCTGGTCAATGGTGGCCGAGCAACTGGATCGTCACAATACGCCAGTCACTACTGTTGATGAACTGTGGTATCGTGTTGAAGCTGCATGGGCAGCTGTACCTGTACACGCCATCAAAGCTCTGTTTGACACAATGCCCAGACGTATCAAGGCCGTTATTACGGCCAGAGGTGGTTGTTCTGGGTACTCATTTCTCAGGATCTATGCACCGAAATTCCATGAAAATGTAACCACTGTCAGTTCTAGAATAATATATTTGTCCAATGAATACCCGTCTATCATCTGCATTTCTTCTTGGTGTAGCAATTTTAATGGCTAGTAGTGTAAGTTATTCTTATGGGTTCTACCTCTTCTTTTCTAGGTGTGAGCAGGCGTTACTCGCTGTGGGATCTGAACCCCTCAGCTGATAATGATGATGACGATGATGATGATCTCTGGGGAACAACTTCGATTGTTCAGAGGCAGATATCGCTTATTCTACAGTATTAAATTTCTTGTTTGTTATTTTTGAGATGCTCTAGTTTGTAGATGTTCTCAATGCGAATATAGGTGTTTAGACACGACCACCAGCTACTAGTTCTTTTGCACCTGTGTTTTCGTTTGGGTTTGTCCGTATTCTTTGAGACACATTCCACTGCCGACGTCATACAGCTCCTCTAGTACCCATGCTGGATATGCCCTTAATGACAAACATGCCCACTGATGATGAGTTGCTGGAAGTGTATTCCAGTAATGAACACAACAACAGTTTTACTTGTAAGTACTCAGAATTTGTTATTATTATTATTATACGAATACGGATTTTTATTTCTCCTTCCTTAGATACTTATCAACTGCGTCTCTTTCTCCTTCTCGTGTGCAGAGTTATTAGGAGTTCGACGTGTCGTTGAGGGGAAGAGCATTGTCCAAGTTAGGGGGAGAGCTGTCGTGACATCATGGGGTGAGTCGATACCAGAGCGGTCGTACTGAGTCACTTTTCTGAGGTGCAGGAAAGGGAGTCCTGTAAGACACTCAGCTGTATACCCTGCCTTGATTTATGTTCATAAGATTTTGATCAACTTATTGTGGGGTCCAGTTTCATCTCTCTTCAAAAGTATATACTGCTAACAAAAAGCATGTCCTAATGCCCAGAATCATGACGACAGGAATTTAAATTGATTTCCATGGTTGCTTCTCACTAGTGATAGAAATTAACCAAAAAATACAGGGCATACAGATACACAACAAACACCAGATGTCCACTGGCGTTCTAACTTCTCGTTTATGGCCGAATGTAGGAGAGCCATAAGAAGAAAACAAACATTAACACGCTGTGTGGCACATCGACAAAGAAGTCGAGCGTAAATTAGGTGGTCCCCTCTTCTTGTCCATATTAACCGAGAAACATCCAAAAAGTGTAGACCTGCTGCTAATCTCTGAAGACGATAAGCAACACAACGTTTGGATCAAATGCATGTCCCACCTACGTTCCTCTGAAATGAAAACAGAAAAGGTGCAAGACATTTTTGCTGTGGATGTCTCAAGTCGTTTACCAAGAGCATGTATCTTGAAAGACACCTGATTGACTGCTAGAGCCAGGAAACAATAGGTGTGGAAATGCTTATCAAGGATAAACGGTTCTCGAAGTGTAAGAATGCCTCTCACCAACACCTCTGTCCCTTCGTCGTTTACGTCGATTTAGAGCGCCTCCTAGCTCCTGTGGTACAGTGTGAACGTGGTGCCTCTGCCTCCCATATCACTGCCACAAAATGATGCATACGATATGTGGCTGCCCATCAAGTTCTGTGCACGTATAACTCTAAAATTAAAATCTTATGTCAGGGGAATAGTGCGAGATGGCTGCTCACTGAGCTTGAAAGTCTTGTACGGGATGTTTATAACATTTATAGTGAAAACGTACTCATGACCAACGTGAAGGAGAATGATGCACTGTACAAGCAGGCAGCTGATCATTATACCTGGGGACTTTGTCTGGACAGAGGTGAGGAAGCTCCCTGTAGAGACTGTTGCCACGTAACGGGGAAGTCCCAGAGTGCAGCTGACAACCCATGTAACTGTAAGTACCAACTGCCACAGCACACAGCCATCTTTTCCACAATTTCAGTGAGCATGATGCCCACTTTCTAGTTCAGCACTTTGACGAGTCTGGGTAGTAGGATGATAAGATCAGTGTCATTGCTGACACCGTTTACAAATACATGCCGCTTCACAGAGGATCACACCACTTCCTCGATTCACAATGCTTCATGCTCACGTCTCTTTAGAAATTTGCTGAACCAACGCGTCCTGGAGATGTTCTTAGCAAATGGAGCCACATATCTCGATGATGTAGAGTTTCAAGAGTTTCAACTTGTGACGGAGAAGGGGTCTTTCCATACGAATATCTGGATTCTCTAGTAAACTAAGAGGCATTTCCATAATGAATGGAAAGAGCGGGCACTTGGTGAATGAACAGCAGGACTTCGGCATCTTTGATTTATCAGAACATGTAAAATGATGAACACGAATGTACATCTGACCGGCAACATCTTCGAGAAGTTCTGTAGCATATGGCTGAGATTTCGTGGGATGCAATGTTAAGAAAGACACAAGCCAGCAGCGAATTCTTGACCAACGTTGAGATGCATGTCTTCCTGGAACATGCGGTCCACAAGTGACTTTGCCAATGTGTGTGCAGGTATGCCAAGGCAAATAACTTGCAAATAATCGAGGGGGAGTACAGGTTGTCTGACGATTTCAGTTTCATCCTTTACCTGGATGTAAACTGTCTCTCAAAGCAAACCATGCAACAAAGTCTCCCTTTTCAAGGGCTCTCATGGATGTCCAAAGCGGAAATCACCAGACTGAGGAAAGAGATCAAATATGTGGCCGCTGATGCTGTTGAGGGATATGTCCTAGAGGTAGAGCTGGACTATCCCACAAGTCTGCATGACAGACACGGTGATTTGCACAGCCTGAAAGAGTTTCACGTTCAGGGACTTCAACAGGTGCCTCCTCTAGGACATTGGCGCTGCACCACAAATGCTTATAAGGAGACATTTCGATTGAGGTTATATACTGAGGTATATACTGCAATTCCAGCTGGAAGCAGGGGTGTCCTACCACGATCACAAGTGGTTCATCGGGGGACATAAGTGTGGAAATCTGCTGCACCCAGACTATTTACTGATGTGTCTGGGTGGGTTTATTTGTTAGTAAAAAGGTAAAAAGATGTTCCATTTGACTGGGTGGGTGTGGAATACTTTGATGAGCTGTTTGTCACAGTTCTGAGTGTATGTTTGAGATTATGAATGTTTCATTGCACACTGCGTGCGTCCATGTGTGTGTGTGTGTGTGTGTATTGTTTTTGAGCTGCCATTACTGTTGCTGTTCTAAGTACAGGGTGTTTCAAAAATGACCGGTATATTTGAAATGGCAATAAAAACTAAACGAGCAGCGATAGAAATACACCGTTTGTTGCAATATGATTGGGACAACAGTAGATTTTCAGGCAGACAAACTTTCGAAATTGCAGTAGTTACAATTTTCAACAACAGATGGCGCTGCGGTCTGGGAAACTCTATAGTACGATATTTTCCACATATCCACCATGCGTAGCAATAATATGGCGTAGTCTCTGAATGAAATTACCCGAAACCTTTGACGACGTGTCTGGTGGAATGGCTTCACATGCAGATGAGATGTACTGCTTCAGCTGTTCAATTGTTTCTGGATTCAGTGTTCCGAAACTGTTTCACTGCGGAAAATCGTAACACGGTCCCTGACTTCAGCCGTCGCACGGACGCCAAAATGGAAAATATTGAAATAAACGATATCGGAATTGAAAAACAGCTGCTATCACTTAGTAGCGGAAAAGCATCCGGACCAGACGAGATACCCTTAAGATTCTACAGTGATTATGCTAAAGAACTTGCCCCCTTTCTATCAGCAATTTATCGTAGATCGCTGGAAGAACGTAAAGTACCTAGCGACTGGAAGAAAGCGCAGGTCGTTCCCATTTTCAAGAAGGGTCATAAATCAGATGCGAATAATTATAGGCCTATTTCGCTTACGTCAATCTGTTGTAGAATAATGGAACATGTTTTGTGTTCTCGTATTATGACGTTCTTAGATAATACAAATCTCCTTCATCATAACCAACATGGATTCCGCAAACAGAGATCATGTGAAACTCAGCTCGCCCTATTTGCCCAAGAAATTCACAGTGCCGTAGACACTGGCGAGCAGATTGATGCCGTATTCCTGGACTTCAGGAAGGCATTTGATACGGTTCCGCACTTACGTTTAGTGAAAAAAATACGAGCTTACGGAATATCGGATTCCTAGAAGAAAGAACACAACATGTCATTCTTAACGGTTCAAAATCTGCAGATGTAGAGGTAATTTCGGGAGTACCGCAGGGAAGCGTGATAGGATCTTTATTGTTTACAATATACATAAATGACTTAGTTGACAACATCGGTAGCTCCGTGAGGCTATTTGCAGATGACACGGTTGTCTACAAGAAAGTAGCAACATCAGAAGACTCGTACGTACTCCAGGAGGACCTGCAGAGGATTAATGCATGGTGCGACAGCTGGCAGCTTTCCCTAAACGTAGATAAATGTAATATAATGCGCATACATAGGGGCAGAAATCCATTCCAGTACGATTATGCCATAGGTGGTAAATCATTGGAAGCGGTAACGACCGTAAAATACTTAGGAGTTACTATCCGGAGCGATCTGAAGTGGAATGATCACATAAAACAAATAGTGGGAAAAGCAGGCGCCAGGTTGAGATTCATAGGAAGAATTCTAAGAAAATGTGACTCATCGACGAAAGAAGTAGCTTACAAAACGCTTGTTCGTCCGATTCTTGAGTATTGCTCATCAGTATGGGACCCTTACCAGGTTGGATTAATAGAAGAGATAGACATGATCCAGCGAAAAGCAGCGCGATTCGTCATGGGGACATTTAGTCAGCGCGAGAGCGTTACGGAGATGCTGAACAAGCTCCAGTGGCGGACACTTCAAGAAAGGCGTTACGCAATACGGAGAGGTTTATTATCGAAATTACGAGAGAGCACATTCCGGGAAGAGATGGGCAACATATTACTACCGCCCACATATATCTCGCGTAATGATCACAACGAAAAGATCAGAGAAATTAGAGCAAATACGGAGACTTACAAGCAGTCGTTCTTCCCACGCACAATTCGTGAATGGAACAGGAAGGGGGGATCAGATAGTGGTACAATAAGTACCCTCCGCCACACACCGTAAGGTGGCTCGCGGAGTATAGATGTAGATGTACACGTGGTCTTTCAAGTGTCCCCACAGAAAGAAGTCACAGGGGTTCATGTCTGGCGAATAGGGAGGCCAATCCACGCCGCCTCCTGTATGTTTCGGATAGCCCAAAGCAATCACACGATCATCGAAATATTCATTCAGGAAATTAAACACATCGGCCGTGCGATGTTGCCGGGCACCATCTTGCATAAACCACGAGGTGTTCGCAGTGTCGTCTAAGGCAGTTTGTACCGCCACAAATTCATGAAGAATGTCCAGACAGCGTGATGCAGTACTCGTTTCAGATCTGAAAAATGGGCCAATGATTCCTTTGGAAGAAATGGCGGCCCAGACCAGTACTTTTTGAGGATGCAGGGACGATGGGACTGCAACATGGGGCTTTTCGGTTCCCCATATGCGCCAGTTCTGTTTATTGACGAAGCAGTCCAGGTAAAAATAAGCTTCGTCAGTAAACCAAATGCTGCCCACATGCATATCGCCGTCATCAATCCTGTGCACTATATCGTTAGCGAATGTCTCTCGTGCAGCAATGGTAGCGGCGCTGAGGGGTTGCCGCGTTTGAATTTTGTAGGGATAGAGGTGTAAATTCTAGCGCATGAGACGATACGTGGACGTTGCCGTCATTTGGACCGCAGCTGCAACACGGCGAACGGAAACCCGAGGCTGCTGTCGGATCACCTGCTGCATTAGCTGCGCGTTGCCCTCTGTGGTTGCCGTACGCGGTCGCCCTACCTTTCCAGCACGTTCATCCGTCACGTTCCCAGTCCGTTGAAATTTTTCAAACAGATCCTTTATTGTATCGCTTTTCGGTCCTTTGGTTACATTAAACCTCCGTTGAAAACTTCGTCTTGTTGCAACAACACTGTGTTCTAGGCGGTGGAATTCCAACACCAGAAAAATCCTCTGTTCTAAGGAATAAACCATGTTGTTTACAGCACATTTGCACGTTGTGAACAGCACACGCTTACAGCAGAATGACGACGTACAGAATGGCGCACCCACAGACTGCGTTGTCTTCTATATCTTTCACATCACTTGCAGCGCCATCTGTTGTTGAAAATTGTAACCACTGTAATTTCGAAAGTTTGTCCGCCTGAAAATGTACTGTTGTCCCAAGCATATTGCAACAAACGGTGTATTTCTATCGCTGCTCGTTTAGTTTTTATTGCCGTTTCAAACATACCGGTTATTTTTGAAACACCCTGTATGTACACACTGAAAACTTCTCTCTCTCTCTCTCTGAGTTACTAATAAGTGTTTAATAGACATTGGAAATTAAAAAATTACCTTATTCACAAAAGAATGTGTATATTGTAATGAATCAATTACGAAATAACAAATACGAGAAAAAATGGAAATTAAAAAGCTTTCAGTTGTTTTCACAATACAGTTGTTCTTCTTTTTCACATTTTTTGAATGAAATACCTCCTTTATCAGTTTTATATTGATGGCAGGAGCCAGAGAAAAATAAATCCTTTTCGAATACAATATTTTTTAAATTTACATACATACATACATGGCCGACCGGTTCTAGACGGGATCGCGATTTATCGCCTCCAATTCGTATTTGCGTAAGTAGAGCTTTGCGGATGTGCGCCAGGAATACTGCACGCGTTTACGTGTGTGTGTGTATGCGGGACGTGCGTCACGTCCTCGCTGTGACAGCATGCGGTTAGCGGTCAGCGGGCAGCTAACATCCCGTTTGCGGTCTGAGCCGCTTCCCACTTCCGACAGCCCGGGTGTGGGCGTCACAGCAACACAGGGCGAGGGAGGCCAGCGAGCGACACGGGCCGAGTCCACACAGTAGGGGGCCCGGCGTACGGACCGACCCAAAATCACTGTAGTGGTGACACGTGGCTGCAGTCGACTCTTACCGGTACGTCGATAAGCAGTATAGAAAACGAAAAATAAAATGCAGAATTTCCCTCGTTGTGCAGGAGCAGTGAATTGGAAGGTGCTGCACACTTTTGTGTCGGCACCTTCCAAAACGTTGAATCCGTCGTCCTTGCTATGGCGCCACTGCGCTTTCTGCCATCTAGACCTAATCTATGCCGGCCGGTGTGGCCGAGCGGTTCTAAACGCTTCAGTCTGGAACCGCGCGACTGCTACGGTCGCAGGTTCGAATCCTGCCTCTGGCATGGATGTGTGTCATGTCCTTAGGTTAGTTAGGTTTAAGTAGTTCTAAGTTCTAGGGGACTGATGACCTCAGAAGTTAAGTCCCATAGTGCCCAGAGCCATTTGAACTATTCTGAACATATATACATACATACATATTTGTACACAGTATTATGTGAGAGCCCAGTTACCAGGGGCACAGGGTCAAAATCGTGAGCTGCGTCGTTACCTGGGCCACAGCACGCCCTGCCGTACTACTCTGCAGGGCTGTAGTGAAGAACCACGAGAGGAATTATCTCGAATACGAATACCTCGAGACTGCTGCAGCTGTCTGAAGAGTCAAGTTTCATTCAGAAAGCAAAGTGTGGCTTTAAATCGAAACTATCTGTACAACATTGGTTTCACGGAATAACTTTTCGCAATTACACTTTTCCTAAGCAGGTGCAGTGTATGATCAACGAAGCGTAGCTGCACCGCAAATGTAATAAAGAAGAAGTCCTTTAAACATTCTCGCAAGCTGTGAGGTACTAACTCTACAAAATATTGGATACGTATCAGGTAAATTGCCTTTGCTGCAGTGAAATGCATAGATGATGGTAACGAAAACAAGATACAATGATAGGACATGACACGATGTCGGCAGAAACCATCCTTAAATGCGGAACCCGCAACTATCAATCTTTGAAATTACCATCCAGCAAACATCCGTACTATTTATAGGAAAAAGATTTAATCTACTCAGAACCTTTTCAGTTCACTAAAACAGGTATCGCCTAATTCTCTTCTCAAACGATCGAAATTGAGGCTCACACGATACTTTAGGGACTGGCACGTTGCTACATTGGCCACCAAAAGTCACACAAAGACACAGGTCATACTGCGTCCTTTTGCTTTCCATGTATACTACTTTCAGAATCCAAACAGTCATAATGTGCAGTGGCCATTCTGTGTGTTAAGGTTGGGTTGTTTGGGGAAGGAGACCAGACAGCGAGGTCATCGGCCTCATCGGATTAGGGAAAGATGGGGAAGGAAGTCGGCCGTGCCCTAAATCAGAATGGCCGGACACGGGATTGAACCGTCGTCCTCACGAAATGCGAGTCCAGTGTATGTGTTCACATAGCTTTTATTCTCGGTAGTAGGAAAATCACTGGTGGTAGTGTTCATAAATCACAGACAGAGAATTCAGACTCGATAATGGTTCGAGTTAGGCCACGAGATACGTGCAGAAAGGCTAACGACTGAGATGGATGCTCTCAGAAAGCAGCATCCGGTTTCAGGTTAGTCTGGCACAGATTTTCATTGGCCTTGACGCATTCACCAGATATTCCGCTTGTGACTGTAGTAGCACAGTGCCTTTAACAAAGCCACTCGCAGACGCAACACGCGCTAACTGGTGGACCTTCATTATAGTCGCGCGTCCTCTGTGGCTGCGGCGGCTGGAGCATTGCCGTGTCACACGGACAGTGCTGGCTGGCAGTGGTGAGCACAGGGGGCCACCAATGGCGTCGAGCCACAAGTGTCAGCTGCGCTATCGTCTGGCCATGGAGTCGTGGGAAATGGTCACGTGAATGTTAAGGTGGGAAGACGTTGAACAGTTGTGTCGAAATGTATGAATTATGTGCTATGTATACAGGTTCATTACGAGATTTGAAGTTGACGTACCTCCATGTTGAGCAGAAGTAATTTTATAGGCCTTCCATATGGAGTAGAGATTCTTAGGAAGAGAAGATGCCGATGGAGACTTGAAATGCCACACTGAGACTCTAGACCACTCTCCACTAAATATGAAGCTAACATGCTTCAGCTTGTAAAGCAGGATTGGGTGCAAAGTTATCTGAATCTGTTAAAGAAGTAGCTAGCGCATACGAGAAAAGAAAGATACAGACGATTTTCTTCGATCTCTAACCATTCCGAGCTTAGCCTCCCTGTATCATAGCCCCAAAAGGCTCACAGAAGTAGAGGTTGGTTCCGAATTCTTCCAGAAGGTTAGTATTAGAACTGTAGAGCCAAAGATAGCTACAGTGTGAAGAAGGTAATCTGGGAAACAGTCTCCAAGAACTGGCCAGATGGTGTGTGTCATTTTCTCACCCCCTGTACGTATAATACAGTTTATAAGAGGAGGAAAAAACTCCACTTACCATACGTTCGAATGCGAGGGGAACCAACAGCTGTGACAAGTGCGCCGCACCGAGTGAGAGCAGCTGCGCCAAGTCCCGCCAGTAGCTGGAGAGGCGTTCCCGGAAAACAGCCGCCTCGACCTGCAGTTCTGCACAAGACGGGAGACGACGGACTGGTGAACAAGCCAGTGGATCAGTCTTCTGTAGAAGCACAGCTTTCACTTTCTCCCACACAAAGTCTATGCAGGTAGCATTTACCATTTGAAACTAGATCAATATACAATGTCAGTAATCGTATGAGTTACAGCACGGACATCTTGACCGGACGTTACAAAGCTCATATTCCAGCGACAAATTTAAAGAGCACATCAAGCAAAGAGAGAGGAGTACCATCACCTAACGTAGATCCAGTAATAAAAATTAACCTAAGGGTAGAAGTATCAAAATACGTGAAGAAGTGGAAATATACAACTATTTCAAAAATCACCCACACAGCTTGCCCAACAATAAGACAGATTTAAGAAATAAGAGACCTCGAGATAAATTCCAGTCAGTTTTACGTGCTAATAATAGAAAGTAACATAAATGAGAATGCATAGTTTGGCTATTTGACTGACTTACTGACAAGCATAGGACGTAACGATTTGCACAGGATCGTGTCTATGCTGGTTTTATAATATGAGTAGTCTTTACGACGTTTCCTGTGAGTTGTATGATATGTATGGAAATGAGAAAGAATTATGTCCACTCATACACGTTTTTGTAATTAGGGTGTATTTATTTTAACATAAGTAATATATTTGAATAATTCAGTAAAAAAATGAATGAGGTGTTTTGCAAGTGTAGCTGAAAAAGCCATTCTCGGCCTAAACGTTCTAAGGGCCATGGAAATGTATGGCTACATTTGTACTGGTACAGTACGTTACATATTAACAGTACATTTTACAATTACATGATGATACACGTAATGTTCTGTAATGTGTGACATGTATCCCATCACATGTTTTTATCTCTTTTTTTGTACTCCTTTTTCTTTTTATTTGTCCACCGGATCAATTCATGTACGAAAGTTGTTGTGAATGCGATTTATGCCTTTGTGATGTTAATATGGTACAAAGAATACATATGTAAAGTGATATATATATATATATATGATTATTACTGGCATGGTTTCATGAGCAGCCAAGCTACTGTAAGCCTTTGACGATGGATACCATACGTACTATTACGCCCTATCATGATAAAGAAATGTCTTATCTTATTTCTTTACATCAAATGATTGTATCGTAAACAGAATGCCAAATTCCGTTAACGAATGTACACACGATATTAAAATACTCTGGTATAAAACGTTTACTGTGGGATGTACAATCACCGCTAAGAGCAAAGAAGAAACGACTTGTGAATATGTTCCCCACCAACCGCCTCAGTTGTCGTATAAACATCATTAACAGTGGTTTGAGGGGATTCATGTTAGTGATGTTAACATCAGTAACAATAAATTTACCTTTGCCATTGCTATGATCCTTACGCTCATCTAAAGTTGATGTATACTCTGAGTTAGGAGGCTCAACATACAGAGACAACAGTGAGATATACACACGTCAGAAGATTTGTAAATTTTGACACCTCCAGTGGCCCGATGCAAGTGATGTGCTGTTTTTAGCATTTTTTGTAATATAACTGCCTCATGTATGGGATGATAGTGGCGTTCTATACATGCCATCTGCACTTCACGTTTCGGTTATTGCTGTATACCTGTATAAAGGGCACAGGATCGAAAATGTAGTTGTGAAAGCAAATAATGTTACAGTTAATGGCAGACACAACGTCTTTAAGAAAAATACTGCATTATTTTTATGCCCGTGCCAGATTTTTGGCATTTCGTTCTTATGCGAGCCTATTTTCAGTACAAAAAAGACATTGCTACAGATGGAGAATGATGTGTGTACACGATGTTTGTTCTGTTCCTAATGCTATTGGAATTACTCATGGCAAATCGCAAAAGAGAAAGTCCAAAGAACGTGCATCTTTACGACTTTGTAAAAAAAAAAAACGAATCATCGGCATGAGGGACTTGAGAGCATCGTACCGATACATTACACTGGCATCTGGCTGTAGGGCAACGACTGCAGAGTGTATAGCCACGGGTTGGGGTGGAGACAACAGAGTGGTGAGAAGTTCACCAGCCATCACAGACAGACCGATGTAGCCTGGGTTGAGATCTGTGGCTACCACTGACACCACACCACAAGCAGCATAGTGTAGGGCGTTCTGTGGTGTTCAGCGGCGGGAGTCGCTTTTGCCTGTGGCGGTCAGGTCGACGCTGCTCTGTCCTCAGGTGGCCTCGTGAGACGTCACGGGAAGCAGCGGCCGTCGAGGGGCCTACCTCCCCAGCCCACAGAAACAAACGGGGGTTAGGAAGGCTCGCGATCAAATCATGTGGAAGGCATGTGGAAGAGTTCTTAGGAATTTCGAAAATTGTTCAGAAATTTGGAAGCCAAATTATTATTCGAACTGGTTCTCCAGATAAACAATCAGTATCTCTCGAACATATCATTCACATAGTTCTTTATGTTCAAGGACACATAGGTGCTAGGACATCCACACAATTACCTAAAGAGCTCTCACACTCAAGTTGCTCACAAGAATATGTATATAAGAGGAAAAAAGTAGATTGAGAAAGTGCTAGATTACGATCAGTTTGGTTTTAGGAAAGATAAAGGCATCAGCGAAGGACTTCTGGGTTGGCGATTGATGATTAAAGCGAGACTTAAGGAAAATCTAGGCATGTCCGTAGGATTTGTAGTTAGATAAAAATCGTACGATAATTTAAAATGTTGCAGGATTTCCGAAACTCTAAGGAAAATGGGTGTAACCTCTAGGGAAAGAAGGGTTACGTGCAATTTGTACATCAAACAAGAGGATAAAGTAGGAAGACCAATAACAAACAGATTAGGTTAGGAAAGGTAAAAGACATACATCTAATCGCCCCTACGATTCAATCTTTACATCGAAGAAGCAATGACGGAATTAAAAATGGGGTTCAGAAATGGAATTAAAATTCATGTTGAAAGGTTATCAGTGACAGGAATAGCTGATGTCATTGCTGTTCTCAATGGAAGTCAGAGGTAACAGTAGGAGATGTTCAGTAGAATGAACAATCTAATGGATAGACTCTATGAATTAAGACTAAACCAAAAAAAGATTAAATTAATGAAGTCTAGCAGAAATTAGATCAGTGTTCAACTTGTCAGAATTGTAGACGAGGATCAAGACGAACTGAAAGAATTCTGCTACCTTGAGGACGAAGTAGCCAGCTGAAGTGGCCGTGCGGTTCTAGGCAGTGCAGTCTGGAACCGCGAGACTGCTACGTTCGCAGGTTAGAATCCTGCCTTGGGCATGGATGTGTGTGATGTCCTTAGGTTAGTTAGGTTTAACTAGTTCTAATTTCTAAGGGACTAATGACCTCAGAAGTTGAGTCCCATAGTGCTCAGAGCCATTTTAACCAAGGACAAACCAACTCATAATGGAAAAATGAAAGAGAACATGAAGAGTAGAGAAGAACATTCAAAGAGGATGTTCACGGCCAAACGAAGTCAACTAACATCAACTGTCAGTTTTGTAACAACGAAATCAATCAATCATTGATAAAATTATTTAATAGGATAGATAAAAGAATCGACTCACGAAGCAGCGGCAGAACACACATAGAAACTGTTGTGATTGGCAAGCTTTCGGAGCCAGTGGCTCCTTCTGCAGGTAAAAGGGTTGAAACGGAAGGAAGAAGGGTTAAGGAAAAGGACTGGAAAGGTCTAGGAAAAGGGGGAAAAGGGGTAGATTTTGGGAAAGTCACCCAGAACCGCGGGTCAGAGGAGACTTACCGCACAAGATGAGAAGGAATGTTGGGGACCGCATCCAGGGAGCTTAAAGGTGGAAGATAGGTTAATATACAAGACAGAGGTTACTGCTAAAACATTGATCTCGAGTTAACAAGAGTGTGTCCTCCTATAATAGCCCTGTAACTGGCAAAACATATTCTATCAAAGGGAGAGCCAGCTGCGAAAAGATACAAGTCATATTCCAGCTACTGTGTAAACACTGTTTAGCCTTCAACATAGGCATGACTACCATCACATTATCAATTAGGATGGATGGGCATAGGCTGAGGGTATATACTGGTAACTCACAATATCCTGTTGCAGAGCATGGTCTACGACGTGACATTCGTGACACCAGCGCCTGTTTCACCACCTGGATTCCTCCCCCAGGCACCAGTATCTCAGGACTCCGTAGGTGAGAACTAACTCTACAACGTGTCCTTGGTTCTCGCCATCCAGCTTTTTATCACTGTAACTACCCTTTGATTCACTCCGTTTCAGTTTCCTGCATCTTTCAATGTCATTCCCATCTATTTTTCACCGCCCTATCCCACCTCTGTTATGTACAATGTGCTTACCTTCTCACTCTTAATAACTTGTGATCAATGTTTTAGCAGTAATCTCTGTCGTGCATATCACCTTGTCTTAAGCCCTTAGGTTTTCAAATCTCGTCCGATGCAGTCCTCAACAATTAGTCTTCCCTTCTCATCTCATACAGTAAGTTTCCCCTGACCCACAGTTCTGGGCGACTTTCCCAAAATCTACCCCTGAAGTTTTGAGCACAGTATTCTATGAAAGTGAAACATGGACAGTGGGAAAACCGGGACGGAAGAGAATCGAAGCGTTTGAGATGTGGTGCTAGAGAAGAATGTCGAAAATTAGATGGACTGATAAAAGAAAAAATGATGAGGTTCTCAGCAGAATCGGTGAAGAATGGAACATACCAAACGCTTTGGTAGGAAGATGGGACAGTATTTTGTTCTTGGTCATGCAACCTTATTGTTTCCTCTCGGTTCTTGTACGTATCACCCGTCTTTCTTTGCAACTTACTCTTATTTTTCTCAATATTCCGAACATTTTGCAGAATTTTACATTTGCGGATGCTTTTCCTTTCAGGGCCTATGAATGTGTCCATTTTATTTTCCAAGTTTTGCTTCCCGCATCAGTTACAATGTCAGACGTGCCGCCCTCTTGTGCTATTAGCCTTCTGACAGTCAAAATGATCGTCATCTATCATATCCTCTATTATCTTTTCCATTCCTCTGTATATATTATTCCTGTCGACAAATTCCATACATGAGGTGTTGTGGTCATTGTGCGGTAGGCCTCGCAAGTATCTGCTTATATCTTCAGGGTTGTATCTAATGCTATAGCGCCATTCTCGTATATTCTAGACGCCAACTTCAATAATTCTTGGTTGACACTTTCGCCAATGATTTGCTGATCAATTGCTGTGTTTTTTTTCTGTTTCCCAAGGTTTCTTTTCCGTTAGCTCCTTATATCTATCTTTGTTTGTCCAATTTCTACGATGCCCTTTTCATAGGTGTCCATTTCTGTTCAAATGAACTGCCTGTGTGGTATTCATCAACGTAATATCTACAGCCCAAGAGAAATTCAAATGAAGTTCGTGATTGCTTTGCACTTTAGTGTCCCACTCCTTTCCGCATTTTGTTCTTCCAGACCATTCTCTTAAACTTCAATCCACCCTTGATCGCAATTCAACTGACATCTGAGCTTATGTCTGGCCCTACGTGTGCCACACAATCGAAGAGCAGGATTTAGAAAACGATAGATTTCGACTTCTAGACATAGATAATCGGACAATTCTTCCCATAAATACAGATGTGCGAGTATTAAGAAGAGTCTCGCCAGGACGTAACCTCAGATGGAACTTTCCTGTGCCTCGATCCTTTTCGAAGCATACATCCCGTGGGGAAGCGAGAGTTTTCTGTAGCTACCGACGGTTGCGAGTTAAAGCAAAGAGCGACAGAGGGAGAGAGAAAGGGACTCCCCCCTCTTCCACTCCGCTCCAAGGCCAAACGTCGTGTGCAATCATGACTGTTTGTACTGAAGCAATAATGTCATGTAATTGCAGTACGTAAAGTTTTGATATATTTATCATTATGTAATTTGTTAAAAGAAAGGCGATCAAACAAGTAAAAGTAATGCATCCACAGTTTGAAACAGTTACACTGCTTTACATCTAAGTCAACTTAAAGATGCAGAGCTACAATTTCGTAGTATGTGTATTCTGATATAAAGCACAACATGTGGAATTTATGAAACCCCATACATTAATTTCTGTCATCAGTGATAATACCTGCTACAGTTGCAAAATTGTACATCAGCAGCTGATTTTATCACTGGGATGTGTATCAACAGATGTGGATGTCGCATCAAGAGAAACGTGTGTTCTTATGTGTCTCCATTGTTGTTGTTGTTGTTATTAGCAGAAGTAGTATAGTTATCACTACCGTCTGCTGCTTGTGTACTTCGCATGTCGTAATGTTGACTCACTGAGATGTCAGGTTATATGTAAGAGAGTGCACGAATGCCTTAATTTTATCAGGTGGAATAAACGCATAAAGAAGTAAGTAAATGTACACAATGTGCCAAATTCCGCTACTTTTTATAACGCACTTTACACTATTGCTAAGGACACGGGCTCTGTCGTTTCTTGCGACTCTTAGTGTCTGTTCTGCTGGGGTCGGCATCGTGTAGTGGATCCCCGTACACTCTGCAGCGTATGGCATTAAAGGTCTAAAAATTTCGGAAAAGTTACTGTACCTTCCTGCATTGTCACTTTTATCGCAACGACAATGAACTGGAGTCTTAGAACGTCACGTGTCAGAGATCTGTGCTGAAGTTTAGTGAGCGAGCAGTCTAGATCGCATCACATCGCATAGTGATTTTGTAATCCGGACCTGTGCGCTACCTTCGTGCTGAGTACCCTGGGGACGCTCCCAAGACAGCAGCCGTGTTCACAGACCGCGTGGACACGCTCCTGGCTGGACTGCCGAACACTCAGCCGTCCTGCCACATCCCGACATGGCCGCTAAGCCATCCGGTCTCAGCCTCACAGCAAATGTCTGGCACCAGCGTGTGGGCAGCGGCGCTCTCAACGTCCCTGCGGTCTGGCGGCTCTACGGGACCTGTTGAGTGACGTCAGCTGAACACGACACAACTGGAGAGACTCGTGGACTCTCTTTGTCGGCCAACTCAGGCCATTGTCAGGGCTAGAGGCGGTGTGCTCTACTCCTGTGTCAGCATGATCTCTCTTTATCTGACACCGAATGAAATCTGTCCTCAACCTTCATGTTTATTGCTTTTAACCTTCCACATAAACATAACTAACTCGACCTTGTTTTGTAAGGAGAAAAAAGTACACTTGCGAGATCTCAACCCTAGATGCCAAACACCCGCTCTCTCTTAAAATAAATGGCCGTACTTAAGGTAATTCTCATTTCAGACGTCTTGAATGCAGAGTTTTTAAAGTTCTGTAGGTGCAGGTTGCCTGCCACTGGCTCCGCCCCACTGCAGCTGCCTGATGCACGAGTGCAGAGTACTGTGCAGCGGGGTGACGTCGAGAGCCGTCAGACCCGCTTCATGTCGCAAGTGTGGGAAGACGTGCGTGGAGCCGGTCACGTCTGTCCCATGTGCTTCGAAACTTTGTTCTTCAAGTAGAACACATGTTATTTAACATGAAAAACGGGTAAGCAATATGAGCAGATAGTATTTCAATGCCATGCGCATATATGGTCAACACTGTTTAGCAATATTTTAGGACATATTCTGCAGCAGTTTTTTATAAAACACACGCACACACACACACACACACACACACACACACACACACACACACACACACACACACACACACACACAGATCTCTGTTACAAAGGCAAGGTGAGATCTGACAATATTACTTCTTCAAAGCAAGCTTCCTAAACAGTCAGTTGGGGATTTTACGTCTCCGTCGCATTGTGCCAATGAAGTTGTTTGACGACAATGATCGTGGTGAAAGGGTTTCGTCATCATTGTCACCACCATCCTCTCATAAAGAATAGTCTAACGTCAATCAACTATTCTTCTATCCATTTAACGTGTCTTCTGTATGACTGCCGCAACTAAATCGCAAGGTACAAATAGTAGCACGAAGAAACGCTCATAGAGTTTCTTTTGCCTCGTGTAAGAGTTAGTCGAAGAGCCACATATAAAGACGCTTACCGGTCGCAACTGTCGCGAGCTTTGACGTTTAAACGTGGCAATTTGACCGTCACTGTATACTGCTCCTGGACATGCCACACTGTCGCTTGTCGGTTCACCGGCACTATGAACGCGAACCTCTTACTCACCGTACCGTACAGTAGTTCGAGCTCCGACAGTGGGCGAACGCAGTGGAACGTGCCAGAAACAAGTGGTACACGAGCGTTGAAAAACTATGTGTTCAGAAGGTCGTAACTGCGTACAATCGTCCAAATCTCGGCGCGACATAGACAGCTGGGGCTCACACCTTGCAAGTGTGCGTTTTGTATGTGAGACCAGGTTGGTCATCTTCTCTTGTTAGATGCAATCGGTTGTGATTAGATAACTGTTTCTTTTCTTCAGTGTGATTATTATTTAGTTCTTATGTTCTTATTTCTGTGCACTTTAATTAGGACAGAATTTTCAAATGTGGTGCAGCTCCATCACCATGCGTTGATTAACTTCGACGAGAGTTTTTATAGAAAACCTAAATGAGCACATTACGCTTTATTTAACAATAACGAACTTCCAAATAATATACTCACCAGGTTCATTCCTCCACTTAAACTCAACATAACGCCGCTCCTCACATCTCATCCTGCTGACCGTGGCTCTTGTGATGCGTCGAACAGCACGCGCTGACTGGGACAGGATATGATGCCTCAGATCAGCCGCTTGCAGCGCTGTCACGTTCCATTCCATGTTGTTAAACCTTTCAAAATAAAATGGAGTCAGCTTATGTGACAGATGATACTCTGAAACTTGACTGTATTTTGTAGACTAGAATAGTGAAAACTAAACTGAACTTGCCTCTCTCCAGCTTTTACGTTTCCCATTGATAGAGGTCGCCAGCCCATTAGAAAGGAATCGAGGTGTCAGACAGGAATTCTGGCGTACATTACGGCAGGTATGCGAGTCTGCTAACATATTCTGGCGAACTGATCATTTCTGATGAAATACAAGAATTCACATACAAACATGCAGCCAGAACTATGATTGGACAAGCACGGCAGACGGCCTTCAAAGGCATGGAGTGGGCGCTCCCCCACAACATGGCTCACCGTCTGCTCCTTGGCGCCATAGTCACGAGCAGCACTTCCACTATAAGACCACGTTTTCAAGACGTTGCCATGTCTCTCTTGTGCCATTTGGATGAGGTTGAATCTTGGTCTTTCGTGACAAGAAAGACCATACTGCACTACCTTACTCAGTTGGACTGAATTCTTATAGCACTCTGTCTTAGGAATTAGCACCTTGGCATCCTTGATTGTGAGATTAGCAGGGACAAAATTGGACAGAACATGCAACCACTAAGTGGGAGCTGTTGTAGCAATGTCATTAAGAGTCAACATGGCTCCTTAACGCTTTAGCACAATATGCGACAGCTCAATAACCAACAGAAATTGCAACGTTGTTTTGTTTGTCTATATTTGCTCCCCAGTTTTTTTGCACGAATGTAGTGCAGTTGATTTAGAATAGAACCAAACGACTTTCACAGGTCCGCGCAGTGCTGCATAAATGACAGAGACAGGAAGAGGGAGACACCAAGGTAATTAAGGAAATAGCTGCAGGAAATTTTGGTCCTATCCAGGGGCTCATATGACTGCCTGTGTGCCTCTGTATCATGGAGGTAGAACTCTGTGGGCTCAGTTCCACTTGTGTTTTGCTGGAGCCTCTATCTGTATAAGTACTCCATCTGTTTGGTGTCAACTCGGAGGCTCGTCGACACAGTCAGTAAGTAGCCAGTTTCACACGATGAATGTGGTCACTAGGCGACCACTACGAACAACAATAACAAACTACCTGGGACCTTGGAGTGCGAAGAAATTGCCTAAGGGGACACGTGAAACGGAACCTGGATCAGTGGAGTGGGCTTGTGTTCACCGGCGAGTACAGGTTTCGAACGTCGACTGGGGCTCGTCGTACAAGGCTGTGTAGGTGACCAGGCACCAGTGCACGTCTCTCTCTATCCATGGGTTCTGCTGCGGGGCGGGACGGTCGTATTTTGGCCTGCTATTATGGTAATACCAACAGTAGCAGGAAACAGTATAACGGGAGTCGGATTCTTTAGGAAGGTAGAGCAGAGAGTGTGTTGCAGTGAACAGTTCAGTGATACAGTTACGCTTATCACAATCGACAGCAAACCAATACCCACAACGATAGTTCAGATAGTACATGCCGACGTCGGAAGCTTAAGATGACAGAAAAAGTATATGAAGGTATTGAAAGGGTAATACAGTACGTAAAGGGAGATGAAACTCCATTACTCGTGGGAGACTGGAATGCAGTTGTAGGAGAAAACGTGGAAGAAATGGTTACTGGAGAATATGGGGTTGGGACAGGGAATGAGAGAGAAGAAAGACTAACTCAGTCCTGTAATAAACTTCGGCAAGTAATAGCGAATACTCTTAATCACAAGAGGAGGATGTATAATTGGAAAAGGCTGGGTGATATGGGGAACAACAGTTAGATTACATCATGGTCCGAAGGAGATTCTGAAATGATATAGTGGATTGTAAGGCATACGCAGGAGCAGATACAGACTCATATCACAATGTAGTAATGATAAACAGCACGTTGAAGATTAAGAGATAAGTCAGAAAGAATCGATACGCTAATGTGTCAGATACAGAAGTACTAAGGAATGACGAGATACTCTTGAAGATCTGCAAGGCTATGGATACAGCAACAAGAAATAATCCAGTAGGCGGTCCACTTCAAGAGGAATGGATATCTCTGAAAAGGACAATAATAGAAGTTGGAAAGAAAAATATAGATACAAAGAAAGTAACTGCAAAGAAACCATGGGAATTAAAATAAATAACTGAAGTATTTCTTTTATTACCCATGATGAAAGAAGGAAGTTCAAAAATGTTCAGGGAAATTCAGGAATACAGAAATGCTAGTCACTGAGGGATGAAATAGCCAGGATGTGTAGGAAAGCTAAGACGAAATAGCTGCCTGAAAAATGTGAAGAAATCGAAAAAGAAATGATTGTTGGAAGGACTGAGTCAACGCATAAGAAAGTCAAAGCAACCTTGAGCAGCCGACCCGAGCGGAACGCTGCTCTCTGCACCTGGCGTAGCTGCCCGCGGATAGCTCCTTGGAGTGGTCCCCAATAAGCTACAACTGGCGTAGCTGCCAGTGACGCTCTTCTGAGCGGCACGAACCCGCGCAAGCTGCTTAACGCTTTCGGGCGCTAAGTGGCAAGAGCTTCGGCTCCACTTCCTGCAACTTCGGTTGCAAACCTCCCCAGCGGGACTCTCCCGTTCTTTGGTAGGGTAATCTCAGTGTCAGGGGCCCGTTCACGTCGGATAACCCCGCGCACTGTAGGCCGCTCTCTTCAACCCGCGCTCTCTTGCGCCGCGCATTGCACTCCGCGCAGATAGGTCGTAGGGACCCCCCTCTTCTGTAGGAACAGGATACACAGCGCTATCGCTAAAAAGCATTATTGTCGCTCCTTAAAAAGAGCAAAATTGTCGTGTTCCATCCTTCCCTATCCAAATAAATAATTACTCCTGAAACAGCGAAGATGTCCGATCTTTCCTGTGCTTCCCCACCACTCACCCGCAGCAAAGCTGCAGCACAAGAGGCGGTAATGCCGGCTACTCCCGCCATCATTTCCGTCCCACTGTCCACCTTCCAGGAGCAGGTTGCCCTGAAGGACCAGCAGATCGCGGAACAGCTGGAGCTGATCGCAGAGCTGATGGGCAGCGAAAACACACGAACAGAAACACCCACACCACACACACAGGCACCTGCTGAACAACAGAAGGACATGCCCCCTATTTCACCTCTGGCGGCCCAGGCACCGACGGAACCGGTTCCAGAGCCGACAGAGGACACAACAAACACTGATGAAGACGGGCCGTGGCAGCAGGTCGGCCCAAGGCGCAAACAGCAGCCAACTACACAAACAAGTGAGCCCACAAACTCACGAGGCAACGGCCAAGCGCTGCTGCCAACACCATCCACGCCGCGAACAAACAATAACAACACAGGGACCAACACAAACAACCCTGCGACTGCAGCAACCACAAACATACACGCAGCTACGCAGAACACTAACAACACCGCGACCGGCTTCCCACCGGTCATCATTCACAACTATGGAGACCTAAGTCTCCTAAACAGAGAATTTAACAATAAGCACAGCCCCACAACATACTACTCCAAGCTCACCGGGGAACACGCCGCACTGTACGTGGCGAACAAGACAGACTACACGAATCTACTGGACTTTCTCAAAGAAAGGAAGGTAGAACACTTCACGTACAGGACAGTCTTGGAAAAAACACAACAGTACGTGATTAAGGGGATAGACTCACGAACCCCGACCGACACGGTACACAACGAACTCTCTGCTCTCGGGTGGGAGTGCATTCGGGTAAACCGGATGTCAGAGTTCGGCACAGCGAGACCGTCACATAACTACATGGCGGAGCTGGCCGACACGGCCAAATCCCGCGACCTGCTGAAGTTAAAATTATTTCTTCACATGGTCGTTAATGTAGAGGTGTACAACACGCCGCGCACCCCCCAACAATGCCACAACTGCCAGCGCTATGCGCACGCGGGTATCAGATGCGGTCTCGCACCCCGCTGCCGCATTTGCGCCGGCGGTCACACAACCCAACGCTGCAAACTCCCCAATACAGCACCTCGCAAGTGCGCCAACTGTGGTGCTGCCCATCCGGCAAACTACAGAGGGTGCATTGCATACAAAGCAGCTCTGAGGCGCAAAATCGCCAAACATGCGAAACCAACCGCCATCACAGTTCCAAAACCGCCCCCGCGCCCAGTAAGAAGTGGTTTATCCTTCGCTGGAGCGGTCGCTGGCAGCCCCAGCAGCGCGGGACGGTCAGAGGAGCCCCAGAGCTCAGAACACGCTCAGCAAACACCCCCAGCAACAGGCACACAACAGACATGCACAACAAATGACACCACACCCGCACCGGGCACACCGCACGAGACAAGCAACAACACCACCCTACCCCCTGAGATCGCGAACTGCAGCCCACCACAGGCTACAGAAAACGCACACACACAGGGACAACCACAGCGCCAGAGGAGGAGGAGAAGGAGAAACAGCCGCAGCACGAGGAACACGACCGCACCACAACAATTACACAGTCAACAGAACACCAACACCCACGAACACATCCCGGACACCAACTCAACAACCCACATAACACACCCACTCACCTCAGAAAATACACAGCCGCCCACAACTGCCACACGAACAACCGACTCGCAGGCCAGCCCTCACCAAACGCCAACACTGGAACAAGCGGCCGCTAACACGACCAACAACTCCCAGGCCGACATGACCAACATCACAACAACATTCCAGAGAATAATGGAAACATTATTCCCCGGACGCACGACCACCGAAATAGTCACGAAGATTATGGGGTGTGTCTCACAACTCTTTATGCAGTTCATGTCGGGTACGCTCAACTGGACTAGCTTCCAAGCCACTATCACACCGCTCTTTACACTACTACATGGATAATACACCACACCAGCCCCGAAACGCAGACTTAAACACAGTCACACAGATCCTGTTTTGGAATGCCAACGGGATCGCAAACAAAAAAGCCGAGATGGCCGCGTTCATGGAGCGAAAGGGTATCCGAATCGCTCTTGTGAACGAAACACTGCTTACGCCTCGCAAACAACTAAACCTCCCAGGTTATTGCGTCTATCGTACCGACCGAGCGGATGGCAGGAGGGGAGGCGGCACGGCAATCATTATACACAGAGACATAGACCACACGAACATCGAGCTCCCAGCACTTGAAAGACTGGAGGCTACGGCCGTTAGGGTCAAGTTCAACGGAGCCAACACCACACTGGTATCGCTATACAATCCTCCTAAAAACATAGTAACACGCGATATCAGCACAGTTCTCAACATGGCACCGCGGGTAATAGCCGCTGGAGACCTCAACGCAAAACACCCCGATTGGAACTCACGAATACGAACCTCCAACGGCAAGAAACTGTACGAACACGCACTAGGCCGAAACTACATTATACTTGGGCCGGACGTTCCGACGTTCGTGCCTACACAGGCCCGACATAGGCCAGACGTGTTAGACATAGCCCTCATAAAGGGCATCACATGCACACTCAACCTAACGGTTGAAAACGATCTGGACTCAGACCACATGCCTGTAATACTGCACATGGAAGAGACACTGCAGGACATTGAACCACGCAGGATGCTTAACTACAAACGTGCGAACTGGACACTGTTCAAGGAAACGCTTGATAGTCGCATTCCTGACACCCACGAAATTAACAACACACAGCAAATCGATGAGGCTGTGGAGGCTCTCACAACTGCCGTCCAAGACGCAATGACTGACGCCATTCCATTTACAACACCAAGACAACACTCGACGGCCCTGCCCCAGGAAATCCTGGGCCTTATCTCAATGAGGAACCGCCTCAGGAGATACTGGCAGCGTACCAGGCGTCCGTTCTATAAACTGCACGTCAACAGACTCCAGGGCATAATACGGAATAAAATCCAAACATTCAGAAACGAACAATGGGGACAGAGACTCGCTCGGCTGGATACCACACGTCCTGGCGTGTGGCAGCTGGCCAGACACTTCACCAGGGAGAAACATTACATTCCCACGTTACAAGGACCAGACGGCCCAGCCTACTCCGCGACGGAGAAGGCAGAGCTTATGGCCACAACACTTGCAGCGTCCTTCATGCCGAATCTGGTTCCTTCAGACCCAGCATTCACACTAGAAACGGACCAGGAGGTTACACGACTTGTAGCCCAGCCCTCGCGCGACGTAATCAGACGTGCTAGCACAAATGAAGTCACATGGGCTATCAAGCACACCAACGCTAGAAAAGCCCCTGGGCCTGATGGCATTCAAAACCGTGTCCTCCAGGAGTTCACGGATAAAGCCGTAGAATACCTCACACACCTAACGAATGCCATCCTGACACACCAACACTTCCCTGACTTTTGGAAGGCGGCCAAGGTCCTGATGTTCAGGAAGCCAGGGAAAGACCACTCCCTCCCACAAAATTACCGTCCCATCAGTCTGCTGTGCTCGCTCAGCAAGATTGTTGAGAAGGTAATACTAAAACGTATCACTAGGCATTGCATCGCCAACGACACCCTAAGACCGGAGCAATTCGGCTTTAGGAATCACCACTCGACAACACAACAACTCCTCCGCGTAGTCGAACATATAACACACGGCTACAACATGAACAAAGCCACAGGGGCCGTGTTCCTAGACATCGAAAAGGCTTTCGATCGTCTCTGGCACAACGGACTCATACGCAAACTAAGCGAAGCTGGTTTCCCAGACGGACTCGTACGTCTCATACACTCATATCTCACGAACAGATGTTTCAACACTAACGTGCAGGATAAACAATCAACACAACACGGTATCCAAGCTGGAGTACCCCAAGGAAGCATTCTGGGGCCCATCTTGTTTAACCTGTACATTAATGACTACCCAGCGACACGAAACACGACGTTAGCCGTCTACGCGGATGACACAGCCATCCTCGCGCAAGACTGGAAACCGTCGAACATCAACTCACGAATACAGACAGCACTCAGAACAGCTGAGCCTTGGCTGGAGCGATGGCGTATTAAAGTAAACGTCGACAAGTGCGAAGCAGTTCTGTTCACACGCAGACCGAAACTACTGCGCAAACACCAACACTGTAGACCGATAACACTACATACACGCCCAATACGTTTCCGAGAGAAAGTCAGATACCTTGGTGTCTGGCTGGACCGGAAACTTACATGGGGGGACCACATCGAATACGTTGCCAACCGAGCGCACGCGAGGCTCAAACAGCTCTACCCAATGCTCAACAGGGAAAGCACACTGAATAGGAGGGTGTCGAGGTCCTTATACACTACACTGATTAGACCTCTGATGACGTACGCAGCTCCCGTCTGGGGATATGCAGCTCCCACACGACTGCGCCGCCTGCAGATCATACAGAACAAAGTGCTACGAATCATTAGCAATGCTCCACGCTACACACGCACCGTGGATCTTCACCATGAATACCGCCTTGATACCCTCAAGGAAGTATTCAAGAAACACGCTACACGACTATACAGGAACTCGAGACACTCGAACAATCCTTTCATCCTCACTCTGGGAAACTACGATCACAACCACAGGTGGAAACACAAGCGACCAAAGACACTGCTAGCTAGGGCATAACCACCTATGGTAAACTAACATACGCAAACAGCGACAAACGTCGGTAAGCCCCTGCATAACAGCAATACTGACTGGCAACTACCAGCTGCTATTAGAGCCGACCAACAGGCCACAGCAGGGACACCGACGAGCTCGCCCACAGACGCACGAACAATCTGCCAACACTCCCTCACACTGTGCCTCCGGTATATGGCCTATCGGACACAAGACCGATAACAAACATAACTGTTGCAGGTCGCAGGACGCTGAACGAGGACTCTGTACCAGCACCCAGCGCCAGCCGCCGAGCAGCACAAACGCACAACGTCAAGGTATCGACACGCATGATACCCACTACTAACAAAGCCTATCCTTGCACAACCTATCGCAGGCAGCAAGACAACCGCTACTGCTCTTGCCGCCCGACCTAACTTTCGCAGAGGTTTTTTTTCCCTTGGCTCTTGCCTTGGCACTTTTTTTTCCTCTGCCCTTCAAACCGCTACCCTTCGTCATATTTCGACCAATCTATCTCCAGATGAGCGCGTATTAATGGTTAATCCTAACCAGACGTACGCAAACATCGCAGTACCCACATCCTGCGACACCTCACTTTAGTGAATACTAACCCTTATGCAGAGATGGCAGTAGACCTTTTGTGTTGGCCATCATGCCGGTGTGGGCGTGGAGGGGCTCCACCTCTTGTAAAAAAGTTGAGTGAAATTGTTAGCAAAGGGTGGTAGTATTAAGAGTGCAGTGGGAATTTCACCGTCAAAAAAGGAGGAGGAAGTGGATATATGGAATGAGTACATTGAAGGCCTCCATGAGGAGGGAAGATTTGTCTGATGTGATAGAAGAAGAAAGAAGAGTCGATTTGGAAGAGACAGGAGATCCAGTAATAAAATTTAAAAGAGCTTTGGAGGACTTAAGATCAAATAAGGCAGAAGGAGTAGATAACTTTCCATCAGGATGTCTAAAACCATTGGGGGGGAACTGGCGACAAAGCGACTATTCATGTTGGTGTGTAAAATATATGAGTCCGCCGACATACCATCTAGCTTTCGAAAAAATATCATCCACACAATTCCTAAGACTGCAAGAACTGACAAGTGCGACAATTATCGAACAGTCTGCTTAACATCTCATGCATCCAAATTGCTGACAAGAATAACATATTGGAGAATGGAAAAGAAAATTGAGGATGAGTTAGATGACTATAAATTTGGCCTTAGGAAAGGTAGATGCAACAGAGAGGCAATTCCGACGTTGCTGTCCGTGATAGAAGCAAGACTAAAGAACAATAAAGTTACGTTTATAGGATTTGTCGACTTGGACAAGATGTTGAGGAATGTAAAATGACGCAAAGTGTTAGAAATTCTGAGACAAACAGGTGTAAGCTGTAGAAAGAGACAGGTAATACACAATATGTACAAAAGCCAAGAGGGAAACAATAAGAGTGGATGACCAAGAATGAAGTGCTCGGATTAAAAAGGATGTAGGCAGGGATGTAGTGTCTCGCCCGTATTTTCAGTATGTACATCGATGAAGCAATGATGGAAATACAAGAAAGGTTCAGGAGTGGGATTACAATTGAAGGTGAAAGGGCATGAATGATACGATTCGCTGATGACATTGCTATCCTAAAAGTGAAAGTGAAGAAGAATTACATGATGGGCTGAATGGAATGGACAGTCTAATGAGTACAAAATATGGGTTGAGAATAAATCGAAGAAAGACGAAAGGAATTGGAAGTAGGAGAAATGAGAACAGATATAAACATAACATCAGGATTAATTGTCACGAAGTATATCAAATTAAGGAATTCTACTACCTAGGCAGCAAAATAACCAATGACAGATGGAGCAAGGAGGACATCGAAAGCAGATTTGCACCGACAAAAAAGGCATTCCTGACCAAGAGAAGTCCATTAGTATCAAAGATAGGCCTTAATTTTAGGAAGAATGTTCTGAGAATGTACGTTTGGAGCAGAACCTAGAATGGTAGTGAAACATGGATTGTGGGAAAACCGGAAAAGGAGAGAATCAAAGCATTTCAGATGATGTACTACAGACGAATGCTGAAAATTAGGTCAACTTACATAGTAAGGAATGAGGAGATTCTGCGCAGAATGGAAGAGGAAAGGAATATGTGGAAGGGACACGACGATAGGTCATCTGCTAAGACATCAGGGAATGACTTCCATGGTACGAAATTGGAGAATACATCCAGCAAATAATTGAGGACGTAGGTCGCAAGTGCTGCTCTGAGGTGAAGAGGTTGGCATAGGAGAGGAATTTGTAGTGGACCACATCAAACGAATGAGAAGACAGATGACTCAAAAAAAAAAAAAACACATGGAAAGGTCTCTACCGTTTCGTCTCCAAATGCTGGAGACATCTTCAGAGGCTAAAAAGGCTCAGGCAGCAGTTTGAAACTTCTATAAACTCTACAAGCTGAACTGTTTGTTCGGATCCCTATGATGTCATCAGACGGCTGCTTAAGATTAGGCGCAGAAATATGCCATGGACAGTGGCCTAATAGCCATTAAGCAAAATTCACCAGTAGGTTGTATTTAAATTAGTTATCAGTACGAGTACAGGTGTTAGTGTTTGCAGGAATTACAAAAGAAACGAGGAGTGTGGAAATGGGGTGGCCAAGACATCAGCTCACGGGCCATGCCCAGGCACAAGTGCATTTGGCTCATTATACACATCTCCCCAATTAACATTTATTAAATTTTCTCTGAAGTGTTCAATAAACACTGGGTTGGGCAACCGTACAGTTTTATTTCATGGTTTCTGAACTGTACACCTTGCTGTGTTTTCTAATTTAATCAATTGTACATCATGGGCTGATAATCCATTTATCAATGTGAAAGCATGTGTTAGTTTTACACCCTCTTGCTGTACAAATACATTATCTATTAGAGCGCTGCTGCCTTGAGCTATACGTGTAGGGAAATTGATAGCTGATTCTATGTTATATGCAATTAATAACACTTACACTTTTCCGATCTGGTTAGAAACTTCCTGTTTTTGGCTGACAGACAGCGTAATAGGTAGTCAAACTTTTTTACTAGCTCCCAATCTCCTAATGGGGACCTGTACACTGTTGCTAGCATCAACACTACATTATCTAGCTGTAGTTTATATGCACAAACTTCAAAGTGCTGATCAATGCAGAATTTGCGTACTTCTACAGTTTTGTACTTATATCCTTTTTTTTTTTTTTTTGTAAACGGCAACCCCTCCTTTATCCATGCTATATCTGGAAGTGTAAGAGGCTAAATTATACAAATTTATACTGACACTATCCATCACCACAGTTACATGGTGTTCAGACAAAGTATATCAATCCCACTGTTATTTGTGAGGTCATCTACAAAGAGTGCTTCACTCCAAGGTTAAACGCAGCGAAAACCTCTCAGACAAACAGAACCTAAACGATGTCAAACTTAGCGTAAGGAGGGCTATGCGTGAAGCGTTCAGTGAATTCGAAAGTAAAATTCTATGTACCGACTTGACAGAAAATCCTAGGAAGTTCTGGTCTTACGTTAAATCAGTAAGTGGCTCGAAACAGCATATCCAGACACTCCGGGATGATGATGGCATTGAAACAGAGGATGACACGCGTAAAGCTGAAATACTAAACACCTTTTTCCAAAGCTGTTTCACAGAGGAAGACCGCATTGCGGTTCGTTCTCTAAATCCTCGCACAAACGAAAAAATGGCTGGCATCGAAATAAGTGTCCAAGGAATAGAAAAGCAACTGGAATCACTCAACAGAGGAAAGTCCACTGGACCTGACGGGATACCAGTTCGTTTCGACACACAGTACGCGAAAGAACTTGCCTCCCCTGACAGCCGTGTACCGCAAGTCTCTAGAGGAACGGAAGGTTCCAAATGATTGGAAAAGAGCACAGGTAGTCCCTGTTTTCACGAAGGGTCGTCGAGCAGATGCGCAAAACTGTAGACCTATATCTCTGACGTCGATGTGCTGTAGAATTTTAGAACATGTTTTTTGCTCGCGTGTCATGTCGTTTTTGGAAACCCAGAATGTAATCTGTAGCAATCAACATGGATTCCGGAAACAGCGATCGTGTGAGACCCAACTCGCTTTATTTGTTCGTGAGATCCAGAAAATATTAGATACAGGCTCCCAGGTAAATGCTGTTTTCCTTCACTTCCGGAAGGCGTTCGATACAGTTCCGCACTGTCGCCTGATAAACAAAGTAAGAGCCTACGGAATATCAGACCAGCTGTGTCGCTGGATTGAAGAGTTTTTAGCAAACAGAACACAGCATGTTGTTATCAATGGAGAGACGTCTACAGACGTTAAAGTAACCTCTGGCGTGCCACAGGGGAGTGTTATGGGACCATTGCTTTTCACAATATATATAAATGACCTAGTAGATAGTGCAGGAAGTTCCATGCGGCTTTTCGCGGATGATGCTGTAGTATACAGAGAAGTTGCAGCATTAGAAAATTATAGCGAAATGCAGGAAGATCTGCAGCGGATAGGCACTTGGTGCTGGGAGCGGCAACTGACTCTTAACACAGACAAATGTAATGTATTGCGAATACATAGAAAGAAGGATCCTTTATTGTAGGATTATATGATAGCGGAACAAACACTGGTAGCAGTTACTTCTGTAAAATATCTCGGAGTATGCGTGCGGAACGATTTGAAGTGGAATGATCATATAAAGTTAATTGTTGGTAAGGCGGGTGCCAGGTTGAGATTCATTGGGAGAGTCCTTACAAAATGTAGTCCATGAACAAAGGAGGTGGCTTACAAAACACTCGTTCAAACTATACTTGAGTATTGCTCAACAGTGTGGGATCCGTACCAGGTCGGGTTGACGGAGGAGATAGAGAAGATCCAAAGAAGAACGGCGCGTTTCGTCACAGGGTTATTTGGTAACCGTGACAGCGTTACGGAGATGTTTAGGAAACTCAAGTGGCAGACTCTGCAAGAGAGGAGCTCTGCATCGCGGTGTAGCTTGCTCGCCAGGTTTCGAGAGGGTGCGTTTCTGGATGAGGTGTCGAATATGTTGGTTCCCCCTACTTATACCTCCCGAGGAGATCACGAATGTAAAATTAGAGAGATTAGAGCGCGCACGGAGGCTTTCAGACAGTCGTTCTTCCCGCGAACCATAAGCGACAGGAACAGAAAAGGGAGGTAATGACAGTGGCACGTAAAGTGCCCTCCGCCACACACCGTTTGGTGGCTTGCGGAGTATAAATGTAGATGTAGATGTTAACAGATCATCTACTTTATTTTTTATTCCCCTGATATTCTGCTGAAGTGAGTTGATACTACCCTTAGCTTCATCCCTATTTACTGCACATGAAGCTTCTGTTATTCTGTTTTTCTTGAGTGTTGCCTGTTTGGACTTTGACCTTGACATAAGAAACCTGTCTGCCTGGTGCCATTAACCACAGGGGTCACCCTCGTGTGACTGAGGCTCCCCCTTACAGTGTCAGCTGACTTATCTTTCCCCTTCCTATTTAGGTGCAGGCCATGCGTAGTGTGTCCTCACCTACCAGTAGTGTCAACAGGATCGTCGCGTGTGTGAGGTTTTGGGGGTATCTGGAACATCCCGTTCCTCCACTACTTCAGATAGCAAACCAGAGTGTTAACACGCCTTGCAGCAGTGTTTACGCAGGACCGAACATGGCGCTGAAAGACCTCCACAGACACCACATTTGTGTGGTTTGTGTGGACAGTTCATGTTCCTATTTCATCCAAGTCTCTCGCAATAGTACAGCTTGGATTCATACCGCAGGCTGTTTCCTGCTGCCCCAACTGTAATTTCCTGGTCTCCCTAGCATTTGTTTTCACAAAACTTGTGAGCTGGTACACTGCACCTAACTCCTCCTGAAGTCCTAGCCTTGACTGTTAACTAGAAGCAATATTTTTCTTTTCCTATTCTGATTTGATCCCTACGTGTCTTTTTTTCTTGAAGCTAATATTCTGCTTCAAAATACATTCAACTACATCTGGATGAGGGCCTTCCTCCACTACTTCAGATAGCAAGCCAAACTGATTTACTAACTGAATTTCGAAGTTTTTTCAAGTTTCTCTTTTTGCTTCTACCTTTCCTGTCCCTGTTTCTTCCCTTAGCCTACATAATTCCAAGTCCTCATTTTGTAATTCAGCCTCAATGGCACAAATTTTTACCTCCTTTTCAGCGACTTTCCTGTCCTTCCTACATAACGTACGTTGCCATGGAGAGCGTCTTATCTACCCAGTTTCCTCGCCGCTACATTCGCCCCAATAAACCATAACCTACACAGTCTTCACACCCCCGCCTTCAGATTTCTACAGTAAACATCACATTTGCTAGACATGTTTTGACAGAAAAATTTACACAAAGGAAGAGGATAACTTGGGACAAGAGCACTGATGTTACGTAACCTGTATTAATACGCAATGAAGCGCGTACGCAAACAAACTTTTAAAAATATCAAAAACTTCATAAAACTACCCTTGTAATTCTTTCTAGGCCACAACGTATTCTTCAAAGTTCGTATTTTGTTTAACACCAGTGATCTTAGGGAACTTCACTGTCTTTGTCAGAATGTGTCCATTCCAGAAACGCGATTTTCCTTTTAAATGCATCCCCATCAAATGAGGAAAAAGTTACCTTGCAGTGCATTACTGTGGGCAGTGTACAGTCAAGTCCAGTTAAAATGTGAAATCTGCACTAGATTACACATGTTTTCATTTTTGTTCCTGCATTGCTTTTTTTGTCAAAAAATTAAACGGTAGCAAGTTTTAAGTCGTTCCAGGTATGTGTTTCGACATAACCTACGTACTTTGCAGTACGATATGAAGTCTCCATAGGAATCGTTCAGTTTCACTGAAAACCGTTGCAGCTGAAAACGGAAGATGCGTGTGACTTCAGCAATTATACTATGCTTTCTTCCAATTTCGCCATGTGCCAAAGGCCTGCAAATTTAGCACAAAGTGCTTTTTGATGTACAAAACAAGGAATCTCGTCCGTCGACATTCGTGATTTAATCCTGTTTCATTGTCAATCAAATCTTTAAACTCTTTCTGCATATTCCAGTATCCGAATCAAGAACAGTTCTCCACATGAGTAACCTAGAGGCAGATATCCTACGATTTGTGAGGCAACTTAAATCACTTAATAACAGCAAGTCTTCCGGTCCGTACTGCATACCAATTACGTTTCCTAGAGAGTATGCTGATGCAACAGCTCCATGCATAACAACCTCACACAACCGTCCGCTGGACGAAAGATCCGTATGAAAAGATTGGAAAACTGGACAGGTTACACCAATATTCAAGAACGGTGGAAGGAGTAATCCAGTAAATTACAGGTCCATATTATTAACGTCGATATCCAGTAGGATTTTGGAACATATACTGCGTGTGAGGACTATGAATTACCTCGAAGAAAACGGTCTATTGACACACAGTAAAGATGGATTCAGAAAAAATCATTCTTGTGAAGCGCGAAGTGTTGAGTGCTATCGACAAGGATTTCTAAAAGGCCTTTGACACTGTACCACACAAGCGGCTTCTACTGAAATTGGGTGCTTATGGAATTAGCTAACTGGGTTCGTGATATCCTGTCAGAGAGGTCACAGTTCCTTATAACTGACAGTCATCGAGTGAAACAGAAGTGATTTCTGGTGTTCCCCAACGTAGTGTTATAGGCCCACTGCTGTTCCTTATCTATATAAATGATTTCGTAACAATCTGAGGAACAATCTGAGATCAATAAATGCAAAACGATTTAGAAAATATATCTGTATATTTTGGAAAGTGGCAATTGATCCTAGATAATGTAGTCCTCCATATGAGTGCTAAAAGGAATCTGTTAAACTTCGGTTACACGATAAGTCACTAAATCTAAAGCCCGCAGATTCAACTAAAACCATAGGAATTATAAATACGAACCACTTAGATTGGGGGTTGGGGTTGGGTTGGGTTGTTTGGGGGAAAGAGACCAAACAGCGAGGTCATCGGTCTCATTGGATTAGGGGATGGGGAAGGAAGTCGGCCGTGCCCTTTCAAAGGAACCATCCCAGCATTTGCCTGGAGCGATTTAGGGAAATCACGGAAAACCTAAATCAGGATGGGCAGACGCGACTTAAATTGGGAAGAACACAATGTTGAGGGGGAGGCAACCCAAAGACTGCGATTCATTAGCAGAACATTTAGAAAATGTAACAGATCTACTAAAGAGACTGCCTACGCTACGCTTGTGTGCCCTCTTTTGGAGTACCGCTGCACAGTGTGGGATCCTCAGCAGATAGGGTTAATGGAGTACATTGAGAAAGTTCAAAGAAGAGCTGCACGTTCTGTATTACCCCGAAATAGGGGAAACAGTGTTACTGACATGTTACAGAATTTGGGGTGGACATCAAAAAGGCGTTTTTCATTGTGGCAGAATCATCTCACGAAATTTCAAACTTTCTCCTTCGAATACGAAAATAATTTGCTAACGCAGACATACTTAGGGAGAAACGATCGTCGCAATAAAATAAAGGAAACGGGAGCTATCAGGGAAAGGTATAGGCATTCGTTTTTTCCTCGCACTGTTCGATATTGGAATAATCGAGAATCGTTGTGAAGGTCATTCGATGAACCCTCCGACAGGCACTTAGGTGTGATCTGCAGAGCATCCGTGTACATGTACATCTAATGTCGTTTCACAGTAGGTATGCACTACCTGTAACGTATATGAATTGAGAAACCTCTTTGCTCTCTTCTGTCACTGCCACTCATTTTAAAGAATCGCGACGGTAGACCGCTCGACTGCCTCCTTCGTGCAAACAGCCACTGGCCCAGTGAACCTCCATCGTACCGAGATCACACAGCGAAGGGTAAACAGCGCTGACAGCGCGAGTCCGCCGAACTCGAGGGACTTGTGCCGGCCGAAAGACGCCGCACCGCGACGCCGGACGAAGCGCCGCGCTCTTCCGGGCGCCTCCGAGAAGGACCGAGCGGAGCCGAGCGGAGCCGAGCGGCAGGCAGGCCGGGCCCGTGGGCCAGACACGCTGCACGCGTGACTTGTGGCACGGCGCGGCCGGCCGTCATTATGAGCCCCTACCCAGCTGCGGCGAAGTCACTCAGTCAACTCCTGAGGCGTCACCGGTGGCCACAGGTTGGATGTAAGATCACATACGTTCGTTTCATATTTTCCAGGAAAAATATGTCCATTTTTACAAGTGACAAACAGCAACCGTGTAAACCACAACGCATCAGAATAACACATATTAAAAGCATAATATTGCCGAGGAATACAGCAGTATCAAGAGCCATCAACTAGAGATAATAACAGAGAACACTGCAATATTTTGAGAAATGTCATTAGACCAGCTGATGGTATCAGCTGTGTGAGTAGTATGTACATGTCTGAGAATAACATCAAAATAAGCTGGTATATAACGAGGACAATGCCAGCCGAGCAGCGGAAATCTTCGGTTATCTGTTTACTGAATGTCGTAGTGTGAAGACGTTACTAACGTTAACGGGATTTGCAAACGTTTTAACAATAAAGACTTGTGCGTCGAAGAAAGTTCAAAATCCTGCGCCTCACTCACTCAAATTGCTTGTAACACCATTTTTAATGTTGGCAACTAAAGGTAAAGCTGAAGGATGCAAACTGTAAGGAAATGGAAGCAGTAATTACAGAATAAATAAGAGTGCATGTGGTTGAGATCATATATTATTTGGGGCAGTATATTTTTCAATATCATGCACTACCGCTTTTGCGTCAGTCACCTAGCTCGTGAAATTAATTTTTTCCTGTGCGAAAGTAAATATTCAGTCATAAGGCTGTAAAAATAACATGTTGGTAATATCTAAATCAACTTCCACTTCCATACTCTACAAACCCTTGCGAAGTGCGTGGTAGAGGGTTTTTCCTGCAGTAGCACATACTGGACCGTCTCCCCGGCCACTTCGCTCCTGTGCGCCCTGTAATTAGTGTGACCTCGTCTTTGGCGGCCCTACGAGAGCGACAGCCAGGCGTCCGTCTTGTATCCTCAGGTTCTTCGCTTCATACAGCTTCTTGGAATGTTGTGAGTAGGTATTCATCTTGAGGTGATTTCTCGACATGAAATCTCACTTTTTTTTATCTCGTCTTTGATTTAAGAACAAAAATTTGAAAAGATTCAACCTTGAACAAACACGGTTTCTTCTCTTTTTGCCGACACGTATTTCGGCCATATTACATTATCACCAGCGGGTCTCCTTTATTCTTCTGCAGAGTAAAGAGTAAACTGTCGCATTGGGATACGCATATTTTTGGGAATGTGTTATTTTTGCTCAGAACGTTATAACAGACATGTATACCATAGTAGCACATGCCGTTGTTCATGTCGCTGCACGTCATCTGCAATACCGAGATACCAGCCAAACTGGAAATAGCAGACACGGACATCAGCAACAGCATGTGCCATTAACGCATACATCTTTCTGAGAGCGTTTTGAATGCAAATGTACAATTCTAAAATTATACGTTTCCCAGTGTAACAATATATTGTTTCTAGTATGAAATTTTCTCTCTACAGCGGAGTCTGCGCTGATATGAAACTTCCTGGCAGATTAAAACTGTGTGCCGCACCGAGACTCGAACTCAAGACTTTTTCCTTTTGCGGGCAAGTGCTCTACAAACTTTTTTTTATTTTCTTTTTTTTTGAAGAGGTGAAAGGGTACAGTACCACCCGACATTGAAAATAGGTACAACATACTTCATTATTTTTGTCAGAACAACACATTTTTTTTGTAAAATAACTCAATTTCAATTAATACAGCGAAGCCGGATACCAGTGTGGGAAAGAATGACAATTTATTTATTTAATTGATCACATGTGCACTCCCACAAAGTAAATCCCTACATCCAGTTTGATGAGATCTGTGAAATGAATGAATGTATGGTCGTCTGCTAACCGCAGATAGTGAATGTGAATATATGATCATCTTTGAGTCGATCCTTTGGCCACCTTTGGTGGGACCAAAGAGATGAAATTTACCAGAGCTTTGAGCGTCTGAAATGTGGCTGACCAATACGATAGCAAGGTGCTTCCCCCACCTCGACACAGGTGCGAGAGGACCTAGAGAACAGCCATGTTTCAGCACTCTGCCCCAGGATCTTGTGCTGTTAAGACCTGTTTTAGTTGTGCTTCGTAATGATGAAAGAGTGGAGACATGGTATGCATGTGGAATATTTAAGAGTAGTTTGAGATATTAATTTCTCTATTTCAGGAACTTTTGTGGGGAGAATTAAATGTCAGGCAGGTAATATTAAAGGGATTGTAGTAATCTTCAGAAGTGACCAACGGTCACAGTGAAACCACGTGTAGCAATAAGTTGAAATACTTCCGTGTGCTTAAGTTAAGCTGAATTACTAGCGTGTGTACAATAAGATGAAATATTTAAGAAATAGCGTGTGTACCATAAGTTGAAATATTTAAGAAATGGTGTGTGCAGGACTTGAAATTAGAGACGAGTACTTCCACGTGGTGAGTACTGTGTGAGTCTCAAACTGTGTATGAGACAAAAGATAAAGAGAAGTACTCGTCCATGGTATCAGTTGAGGACTCGCGTGTGTGCTTAATATTAAATTGTGTGATATGATTCCGTGTGACGCTAGATTTAAACTCTGAGAGAGAATCAAGGTGAGTCGGCCGTCTATCCAGCAACGCCACTTGGCTTGCATTGCACAGGAAGACGTGCATATATCTCCAGAGTTCACAGTAGGAAAGTAGAATTACAAAGTGGGACAGCGTCGTGTGAAACTGGGATAAATATTAATTGAAGTGGGAAAGCTGAAAGTGAAAATGTTGTAACCAATCTTTGTGTAGTATTTCATGTTGTAGTGTGGTGTATGTCATGTAATTTGGGTATGTGTGGGTTGCATGGGAGAGTAGCGAGGTAGTTTCAAAAGATTAGTGGGTTATGCTTGTTCCTTCGGTACCGCTCGGTCTGGAGGAAAGTTTCGTGGTGATGATTGTGAGAGTCGAAGTGTGAGGTATAATAAAAGATCCACCATCCTATCCAGAAAGTGCACTGTAGCGGTAAAAATAATTACGAGACCATAATATAGAGATTCACCATTGTAAAGCCATGCCAACTGGGCGGAATTTCTTATGTGTTATTGTTGTAGGTTGTAGAATTTGTGTGTTTAGGTTAGAGAATTTATCGGAATAAATAAGATAGTGAAAAGAAAAAGATTGGTGGACTTTTACTTCGAATTGTATGTTGTCATAATGTCCCGAATTTATAATGTGTGCGGTGGCCACGTGTTGACAAAAGCCGTTAAATAAAAGACAAAAAAGAAAATGTGGTATTGCCAGTGCGTAGTGTACAGTCAGAGTTCTGTAAATTATTGATAGTCAGATGCATGTTTCTGTTGCGTATTAATCATATAGGAGGATAACTTGTAACTTAAATTGTGAGTAAGAGGGTTCATGTTACTCGATAAAATTAAGAATGAATCCACTCGCTTGGCAGACCACTCATCTTGCAGGCCTGACTGCTTGATGCCACAGTATGAGCAATGCATGTGGGTGCCTCTCATAATTTCAACCCTGCCAGGATATTTTTTCAGGATATTTTGCTGTTAGGGTTTGCTATTAAGATTTATTTTTTATTTTTTGCTGGAATATATTGTGATAGCGCTAAGAAGTAAAATTTTTTCTGTTTGCAATTTCTTTCTGGATTGGTGAGGATCTTTTATTTTTTTTATGTAATTAATTGCTATATCGTCCAAGGCTGGAAGATAGTGGTATAATTTTTTTGCGTAATGTCCGTAGTAACTAGGTCGCAGTCGAAAAGTGGAGCCACCATGGAGAATAGCGATTCTGGGGTGAACGTAGCAGTGCAGCAGGAAGTAGCTGTTGACCATGTGTTAATGAGCGGGGACGGCAAGCACTCAGAAGGGGCTGAATTGTTCAGCGGACCGCGGCTAGGTGAACCTTTATGAGGCGGGCTTTGTTCACAATCGGGGGCTTTTCCCGACGACGCGGGCGAGCCGGTAGTAGGTCAGGTATGCAGTGAAAGTGCAGATACCCTTAGCGAGGCTACGGTTTCTCAGGCGAACGAGGTGAGCGCGTCGAAAGTAGCAAATGACAATGTGATACTTACAGAGGATGGATAGGGAGACTAAGAAAGGATTGGAAGCAAATAAGGAAAGATTGGAAGCAATGGATAGGGATACTAAGAAGAGATTGGAAGCAAATAAGGAAAGATTGGAAGCGATGGATAGAGATAATAAGGAGAGAGATAGGGACAATAAGGAAAGATTGGAGGCAATGGATAAGGGAAATAAAGAGGCAATGAGGAAGCTACACACAGTTATCAGTGAGCGTCTGCCCGCAGTTAATAATCGGTTAGATGAGGGGGAGAAGAATCTGGATGTGATGAAGGAAGTATGTGACGCCGTGAAAGGAAAAGCTAATAATTTGGAGGTACAAGTATTTGCAATAGAGAGTGATACTACTGAGCGAAGGGACGTGTTGCCGGATGAGCGAATCAAAGAGGTAGTGGTCAGAATGAATACGATTAGTGCAGATGTAGAAAAGCTAAGTATAAGAGGCGAGACAGGCTCTGACAGTACGCAGCGAGAGGTTTATGCCGACCAGGAGGAGATACAATCACCATTACAGTTTAAAGAGGCGCAATTAGAAATAAGTAGGAAACATAGTGAAGAACTAGCACAGTTGCAATTAGCGTGCAGTAGCGAAGGTGACACACCACCAGGTAGATTGCAGAGGGAGAGTGAGATAAACTCAAAAAGCGAAAATAGGCAGAAAGAGGAAGGCGAATTCAGAGAGTCAGAAGAACAGTTGTGTCGGATAAAGCAGGTGGCAAACCCAACTGGGTATAGTCCAAGGCTGTCTCAATTTCAAGATTCATTACCTTCATCGTGGGGACCCCTCCTCAAAATGAAGTTTGTGTGTAACCATTTGAGGGACGAGGCTAGAGCGAAAATGCAGGGAGTCATTAAAGACTGTAGTAGCTATTTAAATGAATTCTGGTCGCAAAGTAAGCAGGACCAGGTTACGCAAAGCATATTGATGATGCCAAATTGTAACGGTGGTATAAGAGATCCAGTGTCGTGCTATCAGGAAATGCTGAGACTAAATAGGTATTTGGATGTGCCATACAAACCTGGGGAGTTCATAAGGATCTGTATAGCGAAGTTGCCAGTGAAATTGCGCAGAGATATAGTGATAGCAGGCAGAGGCTTAGATGATTCCGCGTCATTTCAGCACATGTTACAGGAACTGGGTAATGAGAGCAACATTGTGAACGGAGACACGACTCATAGGTCACATAGTGTCGAGGATAGGAACGGCAGAAACTATCAGAATTACAGGAGAGCATGGAATCCTGGCATTTCATTCTTGTCATAATGGGTTGAAGAATAGGAGAAAGTAATCCAACATATCAGCCCTTAATATCTTGCTCTAAAACACATGCAGCTGGCACTGAAAATTGTCTATGTAGCAGACATACTCTACTGATATGTAGGAATGCAAATACCATACTTCTGATCAGAGAATAAAACACCAGTAATGGAATCTGTTAGGCTGGTCTCTCAGAGAAAAAATTTGAAAATTTTTATTTGGAACACTAAAGTAAAAGAACTGTTTCCTCAAAGAAACCAGTTGCTTAAATGTTATGTAACAGTGCCAATGAGTCCAGTATAATTAGTGCGATTTGACTACTGCAGGTACTTAACGCGTAATGTAGAAAGTAAACATTGTGATCAGTGTGGAATAGGGTACGTTTATACTGCTGTTACAGGTCACACCAGTAATGTGATCGAAGTTTTTAAATTAGATGTCATCTGATCGGTAGTATGTCATTGTCATAGTGACAATTATAATGAGGTGCTGTGTATGGTTGTTCGGAATCCGGTGTTAGTGAAAAAGGCCACTAGCACCAAAGTTTCTAACACTTGGGCTGTCCCATCTCTCCCAGCTTGTATATTCTCTGCACACATTTAATTTTCATATAAACTTAGATTCCTAACAAGCAAATTCTTTACTGTGTATAGTGGACCATTCAGAGTGAGGCGGATTGTCCATGAAAATGCTGTACTGATTGAGACGATCAAGGGAAAACAATCTCGTGGGCTTCATCACATTTCTTACATCAAATTATGGAAAATTAAGGCTAGATCGAAAGTAGGCAAATTATGGTAGATAGTCAGTGTTTTTATTTGTGGTGTGTAACGTTGTGCAGGGTCAAAATCGAACATAAGAATTTTCAGGCGGAATGTCAGGAAGTATGACGGAATAGACTGGTCGAATGAGTCATGAACAGGAGTCGACAGAGTGGTGTATGTACGTATTTTTTGTCATATGAATAAGGATCAAGCAGAAACGACGTGATGATTAATGAGTGGATAAAGATGGTAGATAGAGAAGCGACGTGATAAATAGTAGTGGATAAAGGTGTTATTTAAGGAGAGAAGCGACGTGAATCAGTGTGATCAATAAAGAGATTCGACGTGTTGAAACAGTGGTAAATAAAGGTGAGTAGAATTAATAATGTGGAGATGTCTTAGATGTATGTTACAGAGAGGCCTGTGTATGCTGCAATAGAGATTGATGCCAATGGCGAAGGAAGACCAGGAAATGATGGAGTAATGGACGGACGGAGAGCCGAAATACGAATGAAGAGATGAGGGAGGACAACTGCACAATGTGAAAGGACATAAAGGGAGTATGAGATCCAGATGGTGAACGTTGTGGAATACTGACGTAAGATGTAATATAAGTGTAGATCTAATTCTTAGCATAACATTTGCGATTTGGCAAAAATAATATTTTTTGTTGTTGTTGAAGCCTGGTACCAGTATAACTAATCAAAACGGTACCAAGAATGTGTACAGTTATTTTGCAGGTTGAATAATTTGTGTATTTTATGTTCTTAGATGAAATGTCGCAATTCTAAGTTGATATTTAGCATAAAGTGAATGCAGAGGTAAGCCGATGGAGAGAGGTGCCAGAGTGAAAGGACGAATTCAGAGACTGGAAAGCTATCTCCGAAACAGCTTCATGTGTTATGTGGTTGAGTATAAGGGAGCAAAGGTATAGTATGTTGTGAGTGTGGTGGTGTTATGAGTATAAGGGAGCAAAGGTATGGTATGTTGTCGTGAGTGTGGTGGTAAGGTTAGCTGACTTCTAGACCTATTCTGTTAGTGTATTAATGGATTGAATGAGAAGGAAAATGTGATGTCTGGTGAGTGAGAGTCGTAGAGTAGTGTGATCAATGCGCACACTCCTGTAAAGTGGATGCTACCGATCCATAACTAAAACATTTTTGTGTATTGTTTGATTTGAATGAACCTCGATGGCAGGTCAGGATCTGACATGTGGATGGTTCATACATGTCCTAGAAATGTTGTTATATATAATAAAAAAAGGTTAAATATATAAAGAGATACTAATTTCAGTCTGTCACAAGCACAAAGGTGCATTGTATGTTATAGATTTAGAGTCACCAGTTTCTAAAATGTTTATTGTGATAGGATGTTAGAGTAGTCTACTATTTTATATTGTAATTATGAGTTGTATAGATTGTTTATTATTCCTTTTTTCTTTTTTTACACTTTCATGTTTTGTATGAGGGACGACAGGTACAATCAATAGCACAAGTGTGGGCTGTATATAGAAAAGGGATAAATGTTGATGTATGTGTAGAAAACTAGGGTGTGTAGTTTTATGTTTTTTAGAACAAAGATTCTTTTATTACCAATGTATCTAATAGATCAATGAGTATTTAAATATATCCTTTTGTCTGTAATGTTGCGAGATGCACGGAACGGTCTGACTGATTGGGTGTCGTAACGCCCATACCGCTAGCAGGCCGAGCTGACGTAGCCATGGCGACGGGCGACAGAGCCGCGGCACTCCCCACTCCACTGCCAGACGGGGTACACTCCACGCGCCCGCTACAGCAGGTCAACGGCCTGGGGCGACACGCACGTACCACTGGCCATTCATAAGTTCCGCCACCCTTACGACTGGGGAAAGTATCCCGCGGAGGCAACAGCGGGTGGTTTCTTCTGCTCAACGGCGCGCGCAGTGGCGCGCTGGCAGAATGAACGACGCGCGGCAGAGCCCGGCGGGCATTTGTTACCAGCAGCTATTAACTAGTACTGGACTGTGGAGCTGTGAAACAAGATGACTGCGACTCTCCATAAGGTGGAAAGTGAAGGACTGGTGTTTCCACGTTGTGAGTAGTGGAAAAGATTTTGTCTTTAGCAGACAGGACGATTGTTTTGTTTTGTCTTGACCACTGAATGGTGGGATCCATAAACTTTTGGCAGTGACTTGGTAAGTGTGCTTTGTGAATGGGATGTGGGACGCTTGGTATTCTTGAAGAGGAGAGTTGTCGTTTGGTGACTAATTATTGTATGAACGCAAGAAACTAGAGTGGGACATTGACATTTGCGTCTGTAGTAGGAGACATTTCTTTAATTGGTGCGGGAATAAGTGCTGTTTGTTGGAACTTACGACTTTTAATTACACCATGAACTGAAAGGACAGAACCGTGGGTAATAGTAGTTGTAGGGCCATTTCTGGACGAACAGATTCGTGTGGATGGTACGCTGAGAGTGACTATGGCATTTGTGTTTAATGTGAGATACAGTTTACTGTTCAGTGCGTGTTCAAAATGCCGATTTGAGTGACTTAAAGACTTTCGTCCGGGTAACCATGGGAGAGCTTTGACACCGAGACAGTGTTTCTAGGGAACCTGTCAGCAACTTTTTAGACCCCAAGAAAATCACAGAATGAAAAGATTCCGTGTGACTCGCAAGATAGGGAATAATGTATTTGTACTTGTAATTGTGTAAATTTTTTTATGTGTTTCATTCCTGAAGGGGCAGCAAGTGTAATTGTATTTCATTAACATTTGTGTTTAGAATAGTTAGTGTGTTTTTTGTTTGTTCTGGGTTATCAAGTTCACGTAGCATGTTTATTAGAATATTTGGTACAATGATGCTTTAATTATTAGCCAGTGGCGTAATACTAACGTAGCGGCCCTTGTAGCATTGATCAGTAAGGTTGTCACAGGGGACAAGAGTTTGCATTGCACAACAAAATATCGGAATTAACTGATGTATTTTGATGTCGTGGACAGTAGTAATCTTGTTGGTGTGTTGACTGAAGCCACTTATTTTCATTATCACAGTGGTGATATTTCACATTAAAGTGTAACGAAGGCTAGTCGAAATGCAAGTTCTTGTCGTCCAAATGTGTGACAACAGAGAAATGAGCAGTAGAGTAAGGTACGAGAGCTACTGGTGGATTCAAGCACTTATTGCGAACTATTTATTGCGTGTATTGATATGGAGCCTGACTTGTACGTGTAACTAGTGTACGCAATTTTTTTCTTTTGTTGATTTTGTTTGTGTAAAGATTATTACAACGCAATTTATGAATTTCAGATTACTTGTTCTGTGTTTGGACGGTAAGATTTGAAATTTCATGAGTACAATTAGTATTTTTTTTATTTGTCATAGAATTAGTGAAGTTTGGATTACTCATAAAAATAACGAAGATCCCAGTAACTAAGCAAATTTTTATCTCAATATTATTTTTTATTTGTGTGATGTAATGTTTTATTTGTCATGTGGATTGTTGCGAGCTTGTGTGTGTACGTTACTCCGGATTGTGGAGAGTACAATAATGGAACAACTGTGTCAATAATTTGGTAAAGTAACAGCATTTAGTCGTCTATTTGAGGCCACCAGGGGCTAAGGTCACCTCCTGGTTATTTTGATTACTTGCTACGTTTGTTCGAATACAGTTTTCTTAAAAAAATGTTCGGAACTACCCTCGCATTGCAAGGATAGTACCATGCCGTTTTTTTCTGCATGGGTAGCCGGTGGTGAAAACGTACAGTACCACCCGACATTGAAAATAGGTACAACATACTTCATTATTTTTGTCAGAACAACACATTTTTTTTGTAAAATAACTCAGTTTCAATTAATACAGCGAAGCCGGATACCAGTGTGGGAAAGAATGACAATTTATTTATTTAATTGATCACATGTGCACTCCCACAAAGTAAATCCCTACATCCAGTTTGGTGAGATCTGTGAAATGAATGAATGTATGGTCGTCTGCTAACTGCAGATAGTGAATGTGAATATATGATCATCTTTGAGTCGATCCTTTGGCCACCTTTGGTGGGACCAAAGAGATGAAATTTACCAGAGCTTTGAGCGTCTGAAATGTGGCTGTCCAATACGATAGCAAGGTGCTTCCCCCACCTCGACACAGGTGCGAGAGGACCTAGAGAACGGCCATGTTTCAGCACTCTGCCCCAGGATCTTGTGCTGTTAAGACCTGTTTTAGTTGTGCTTCGTAATGATGAAAGAGTGGAGACATGGTATGCATGTGGAATATTTAAGAGTAGTTTGAGATATTAATTTCTCTATTTCAGGAACTTTTGTGGGGAGAATTAAATGTCAGGCAGGTAATATTAAAGGGATTGTAGTAATCTTCAGAAGTGACCAACGGTCACAATGAAACCACGTGTAGCAATAAGTTGAAATACTTCCGTGTGCTTAAGTTAAGCTGAATTACTAGCGTGTGTACAATAAGATGAAATATTTAAGAAATAGCGTGTGTACCATAAGTTGAAATATTTAAGAAATGGTGTGTGCAGGACTTGAAATTAGAGACGAGTACTTCCACGTGGTGAGTACTGTGTGAGTCTCAAACTGTGTATGAGACAAAAGATAAAGAGAAGTACTCGTCCATGGTATCAGTTGAGGACTCGCGTGTGTGCTTAATATTAAATTGTGTGATATGATTCCGTGTGACGCTAGATTTAAACTCTGAGAGAGAATCAAGGTGAGTCGGCCGTCTATCCAGCAACGCCACTTGGCTTGCATTGCACAGGAAGACGTGCATATATCTCCAGAGTTCACAGTAGGAAAGTAGAATTACAAAGTGGGGCAGCGTCGTGTGAAACTGGGATAAATCTTAATTGAAGTGGGAAAGCTGAAAGTGAAAATGTTGTAACCAATCTTTGTGTAGTATTTCATGTTGTAGTGTGGTGTATGTCATGTAATTTGGGTATGTGTGGGTTGCATGGGAGAGTAGCGAGGTAGTTTCAAAAGATTAGTGGGTTATGCTTGTTCCTTCGGTACCGCTCGGTCTGGAGGAAAGTTTCGTGGTGATGATTGTGAGAGTCGAAGTGTGAGGTATAATAAAAGATCCACCATCCTATCCAGAAAGTGCACTGTAGCGGTAAATAATTACGAGACCATAATATAGAGATTCACCATTGTAAAGCCATGCCCATTGGGCGGAATTTCTTATGTGTTATTGTTGTAGGTTGTAGAATTTGTGTGTTTAGGTTAGAGAATTTATCGAAATAAATAAGATAGTGAAAAGAAAAAGATAGGTGGACTTTTACTTCGAATTGTATGTTGTCATAATGTCCCGAATTTATAATGTGTGCGGTGGCCACGTGTTGACAAAAGCCGTTAAATAAAAGACAAAAAAGAAAATGTGGTATTGCCAGTGCGTAGTGTACAGTCAGAGTTCTGTAAATTATTGATAGTCAGATGCGTGTTTCCGTTGCGTATTAATCATATAGGAGGATAACTTGTAACTTAAATTGTGAGTAAGAGGGTTCATGTTACTCGATGAAATTAAGAATGAATCCACTCGCTTGGCAGACCACTCATCTTGCAGGCCTGACTGCTTGATGCCACAGTATGAGCAATGCATGTGGGTGCCTCTCAGAGGAAAAGAAAATTTTTCGCATCCACCCACGTGCGAACCCATGAGCTTCCGTATCCTATTCCCGCGCGCTAACTACGTCTTTTTTTTTTTTTTTTTAAGGAACGTCACAGGGCGTGGTACACGCCGCACTAGCAGTGGGGTCTCTTCACGGCACTGCCGGTGCGTCGAGGCCCAAACCCCTCCTCCCACCCCTTTTCTCATGTCCCCAGTTGGGTCATAGCACTAAGTGTGCAGAAATCTTAACACAAAATTCCCATTCTCCGATGTAAGAAACACAAAGAAACCTCTTCTCTGAGTAGAAACTGAACACTTATAAAAACTTAACAATTCTTCTTGAATCACACAAATACTTTGGAATTCGAACACGAGTAATTCTGAACAAAATGTTTTGAGAAAACTCTTCGTGTAACATAGAAGATTCGGAAGCAAGGTAATAGTAAATAATAATAACACAACTGACTTTTAATTTTCTTCTGTTCGTTCTCGTCCAAGGTGTTGTAGTGGTTCCACATATTTAACCGACACCCATTCTTTCAAAAATGAATGTTGCCGTAGTGCTTCTTGTGGTTGAGATACGTGCTAATTTCTGCGTATTCACACTTCATGTAAACGCGGAATTCTATCTCGTTGTCCGACCCAAGTTTGTTGATGACATAACTAACATATTTTCCCGGTAAGCAGCTAATGGCGTTGGTTTTTAATTTCGGAAAGTATGTCATGTCTGGTCTCAGGAGGAGCGATTGCGTTATATATTCGGCCGAGGATCTGGCGACAAAGGCGATTTGTTGCCTGATCCAATTCCAGTTATTCACACTGCCGCCACAGGTGAATCTGTGGATGAGTGTATCCACCAGACTGCGTTTTCCACAAAGGTGTGTCTGGTTTAAACCGATCCCATATAGTCTCTCGTTGGTGCTGATCACATTGTTAACTGTTTTGTACCATGCGGAAATAGCGTCTGCAGATAGCCCGGCATAGTTGATGTTCCGCCACACAGCTTTCCAGTCACAATTAGGGAATTTCTTTTCAATTTTGTTTCTGCCCTCATTTAACTTCCTTTCAAGTATGATGTCGCGCGCTGTGATACATGTGTTGCTTCTGATTTCGTCACTAAGGTAACTTGCTTCGAGGAAAAAGTTCCTCACATACTGTAGACGGGCATTAATCCTTCGCACATCAATCGGTGCTTGCAGGCTATGGGGTGTCACAGCCTCAAAGAGCTTTGCGGTTATACATTGTGTAAGTTCTCGGAGTACATGGAAAGTCCGTTTGAGGAATGGAGCAGACGCTTTATTTCGAATGTCCACCAAACTGAGGCCCCCGTTTCTGACATCCAGTATAACGGTAGTCGCACCGAGCCTGAATATATCTCCTCGCCATAAATAATTGGTAACAGTGGACATGATCCCTTTCGCTACTAGTTTGGGGATTGGAAATACCTGTGCAATGAAATACTCTTTAGACAAAACGCAGGAGTTCATGAATCTGACTTTTCGCACCTGGTCCACAGTTCGATGGATGTTCTCCATTACAGCACCATGAACTTTCCTCCTAGCTTCCGTCCAGTTAAAAGCAGCCATCCTCATCGGACATGCCATTAAGGTTATTCCCAAAGTTTTGTGTTTGTTGTCTTGTTTTGCCCATGACAGTCGGAGGTGATCTAGGCCCCGCAGATTCAATATTTTACTTTTGTTTTCATTGGTTGTCGCTGCCGACGCTAGACAATACTTTTGGATTTCTCTTTCCAGTGTAACTGTCTCCTCCTTATTCCTTATTACAACACCCACGTCATCAGCATAAGCTCGTATGACGGTTTTCTCACCACTCAACGTTATGCCTGTTAGTCTTGCGTGGACACTGCGGAGAAAGGGCTCTAAAGGTACGGAAAATAAAAACATAGATAAGGGACTGCCCTGTGGAACCCCTCGCCTTATCTGTATGGGTTTAGATGTTTGCCCATTGATTGCTATTTTCGCTTTTATACCTGTTGCAATATTTCTTAGCATGTTGACAATCTGAGGGTGGAAAGCCATTCTTGACAGCGTCGCAAAGAGGTATCTATGACTAACGCGGTCAAAAGCTTTGTTGAAATCTATAAAGATTAAAACACATTTTATACTTGCCACTGACGTAATTGCAATGACGTCTCTGTATGCAGATAGACTTTCGAATATCGTTCTGGTTGGAGAACAAGATTAATGATGACTCAATATTTTGTTGGAAAAGGCAGGGAGTCTTTTGTTGATAATACACGAAATTATTTTGTAATCAGAATTTAGTAGCGAAAGAGGCCGAAAATTGTTTAAGTTGGTTTTGCCTTTACTCTTAGGAATCAGTAATATTTTACTTTCCTTATACTCTGCAGGGACCGCTTTTCCAGTCAGGACGACATTCGCCATGGAAGTGATCTTGTCCCCAATTATAGACCAGTAGCGGGCATAAAAATCCACAGGGAGGCCACCAAGTCCCGGAGTTTTTTTGAGAGGTGAGTTACACACTGCCTCATGCACTTCATCTTTAGTAATAGGTGACAGGATGTCAGCGTTTTCTGTTCCCGACAACTGTGGACCTAAAATAGTGAGAAAGTCCTCCAGAGCTGCATCATCCACTGTGTTAGGGGCATATAAGTTGTCATAGTACCTGTGGACTTCGTCCAGTATTTCTTTCTGGTATGTGAACCTTGTACCAGTGTGCGTCTGGACTTCATCAATAAAAGTTTGACGTCTGTTTTCAGCATGCCGCACCAAGTGATACAGAGAAGCAGTTTCACCAGCTGCTACTGATGTGGCTTTCTATTTAATTTTTAGTCCCTCCATCTGTCGCTGTTTAATGCTTAATAACTTGGCTTTTATTTTTTGATATCATTCAGACGAATTACGTCATCATTTGCCTCTTGATAAAAGTCTCTTAAAACTTTATAATAAAACTCCATTGCATTCCTCAACTCCCTGCGCCTCGCTACACTATACTGCACGACAACTTTCAGCAGCCTTGGTTTAGCCCTCCTAGTCCACCAGTCAATGACTGTTGGGTGCTTGTCTGCTGTGCGGAGGCACATAGTCCACGCTACTCTTATATCCTGTTCCAGTTCTTCGTCAGTTAAAACAGATATATTCAAATTCCATTGCCATCTGAATCGACGGGTTGGCTGTACACTTAAATTAAAGCAAGTTAAAAGTGTACTGTGATCGCTAAAATACACGGGAACAGTTTCAACGTTTAATAAAAAATTTTGCAAATTTGGTGCCACGTAAATTCTATCTAGTCTGCTGCGGGAGTGGCTGGTTATATACGTGAACTCGACTGATGTCGGGTGCTGAAGTTCCTATACATCTTTGAGTTGTAGATCACTTACTAACTTTATTAACTGTGGCGAGTAGTTGAAATTGGGTTGTTGATCTTTCTGGTTTAAAACACAGTTAATATGTCCACCTAATATAAGAGAACACGGATTTTTCCTCAATAAATAAATTAGTTCATCTTGAAAAAACATCGCACCATCCAATTTATGGGAATTTCCTGATGGGGCGTAAAGGTTAAGCACGGTCATATCGAAAATTTTTATGCCTACGGCTCTTCCTGATTCTAGTCGTTCGATTTCAGTCACCGGAATGTCTTCCCTTATAAGAATGGCTGTACCGATATGGCTTCCGTAGAAACACTAACAATTCCAAAAAAGCCTGGAATCCGAAATGCCGTCATCGCAACTTCTTAAAGCAACGCGGTATCTGTCCCAGACTGGTAGAAGAATTCTTCTGATTCTGCCAATTTCAAGGGTGACTGCATTTTATTAATGTTAATAGTAGTAGTGTTATAAACTTGCATCTCAGACATACCAGAAGAAGCTATTTGGGATGAGGGTCGGTATGATTATAGCAGCAACGACCTTCTCTCCAAGTCACGATCCTTACAAGCTGTGTGCCCATTACATGCACTAACTTCATAGAAAAAATTTTACTGCTTTTGAACAAAGTGCTTGAAAAGAAAATTATCCTGAAATCCTGACAATGCATTGCTATAAGTTCAAATGGTTCAAATGGCTCTGAGCACTATGGGACTCAACTGCTGTGGTCATTAGTCGCCTAGAACTTAGAACTACTTAAACCTAACTAACCTAAGGACATCACACACATCCATGCCCGAGGCAGGATTCGAACCTGCGACCGTAGCAGTTGCACGGTTCCGGACTGCGCGCCTAGAACCGCGAGACCACCGCGGCCGGCATTGCTATAAGTCACTGTGGTCTTTCTCTTTCTCCTCGTCAGTGTTGGCCCTGATGACTTCATATTTAATATTCTTTTTCTTGACGTCTTTCTTCTGTGGTGTGGTTTTCGCTCGATGACACGTGACAGCAAGACCTGGTTTCGGTCGCAGCCTCCGACGGTGGCCGTCTTGCGCAACGGCTGTGGCTTGCGAGTCGTCAATATTTCGCTCCGGGGTGTTGTCAGTTGCGTTGTCTTGCTGGCGAGGCGGTGATGCTTCTTTATTTCCTCCTTCGGCGCGGTGTTGCGCTTCGGAGCCAGCAGGCTGTTTACTTGGTACTTCCTCATACTGTTCGCACTGTATGGGCTGTGCACTCGATACGGTTATTGCAGCTGTGACCTCAGGCTCAGGGTCACATTTCCGTGAAAGGCCACTACCAGCTGCGTCACTATCTGCTCGTGGCGGTATAATTCCTTGTGCGGAAGTGGGAGCCACATCGACCTGCATTTCATCTCCTTTTACCACTTCCAACAGGACTTGGTTTCGGCTTCCTGGCAACGGGTGTTTCACAGGAAGAGTCCTCATCAAAAATTATTTCAGTGTCCTCTAGAGGACGCTTTTTAGTGGGAGTCTCGCTGTCACGGGACGGAATTTCAGCAGTTAATGCAGGTTTTGAAGGCGGAAAGTCATTAACATTAAGTGCAACATTTTCAGAGGTAGTAACAGGATCCACGACAGCCGTCGCCTCTGTTGTATTACTGGCTGGCAACAAATCGTTGAGTGTTAATTTCCGGCGTTGCGTAAGGTTGTTTGTTAGCACAAAAACACGGCGAGGGCAGTCCTGACGGAGGTGACCAGACTCGTTACATACATGACATGTAGGGGTTTGCCCTGAGTAAATAACATGCGCCTTGTGCCCGTCAAAAAAGATGTGGGAGGGAATGTTTGCCTTCACTTCCATCTCCACGGAGCGAATGCCATTAAAGCACTGCAGCTTGAAATGCGAAGCCCACCTTTCGTTGACTATTTGCCTGACAACCCCACACTTTGAAAGGACATCTTTAATTTTCGAGTTGTCTATTTCTATCGGAATATTCAAAACCCTAACATTTCTAATTACAAACTCGGAATTCCTGAGTTTTACAGTACTTGTAGTATCATCACGGTGTATAAATTCCGTTTCATAACCATATTTTTCCAGAATGCGGTCTACACTCACGGAATCGTTAAACTTTACAAACATGCAGTGTTCATCAGAGTCTAGCTGCATGGTATGAGCAGATTCAGGATGAAGCCCAAATACCTCGGTAATCTAGTCGTGTATTTCCAGTGCAGAGGGCTGTACTCGACGGGTGTACTTGTCGAAGGTGAAAATCACGGTGTTTTTTCTCACGGAGTTTGCCATGGTGTTCTGCAGCGAAGAAATTTCGGACAACGCCGAAATCCCAACAGCGCTACGTAGAAAGACAACATGAACGAAGACCAATAGCCAATAAACAGTCACGAAACACGAAAACACTGGCGTAAACACTGAACGTTCACGGAGCAAACTCGAGGAGCGTGCGACCGCGGCGACAGCTGAAGCCAGACTGCTGGCTTACACGATCTGTTGGTCTATCAACTGTCCAATTATCTGCAACGAATGGTGAACCACTCGTAGTGATGTGAGGCAGTGGCGTAAAAAGATCCCAGCTGACAGGGCTGTTGACGAGTGTCACTCCAAGTGACTGGCGATCGCTTTCAAACCAGACGCAAATTGCGAATGCCTGGCAAAGCAGCTCCATCTGAACCAGCTGCCTAGCAATCGTTTGGAAGGCAGCTGCACAGACTCGACATTTGGAGTCGGCGGCCGCCGCTCACACAGACACACACAGCTGCGCGTCTTGAGTGGGCCAAACCACACAGAGACGGACAGTGGCCAGGTGGAGGTGCGTCACGCGAGTGGCGCGATTTCGCCTCTTCTGAAATTATGGCGACTGGACTGACGGCCTATAGGGGATGCAGTTCAAGCCACTGGTGGTTGCATGGTGTCATAGGGGTGTTTCTGTCGCCGTGACTTGGATTCAGTCACCAAGGTTAATGTGAACCTGAAGCAGCACGTTTATTTCAACATTGTCGGTGACGAAGTGTTGCCCCATTCTCTGGACACTTGCGTTGTAGAAGATGACACACACAGTCGTGTTCCCAGGGCTGCGTGCATACACTCCCGGTTTCACGAACACTCAGGTGCCCTACAGCACCTCGAGGCGACCACTAGACAACCCGGTCTCAGAGCCGCAGACGTTGTACGGTACTGCCTGGAACAGCAGCTGAGACGTGGCAGCCGACATCCCCACACACTGGTAGCTCTGCGGGATCTGATGCGTCAGTGGGAGGCCTCGGGCAGATGCTGCGTATCTGAAGAAACTTCCGGAACTCTCTTCCCCGCCGAGTTGACGAAGTCTTCGAGGCTAGAGGCGGTAATACCGTGATGCCATTTCATGATCCTTGAAGCAAAAGTTGGCTTGAATGTGACTGTCTTACTATAACTTAATGATGTATGGAAAGAATGGGAATCATGCACCAGCTAGTTGTACTTCACAAGTTTATTCGAATCCTTACCTAGGTTTAAACAGATATAAGCCTTTCTTCCTTGGAAGAAGTAGTAACGTGTGTAAACTTATTGTGCGAATAGAGAAAACAGGTCATAAAGCTCAGTCAAGACTAAAATGACCCATATAAATGCTAAGGTATAGCTACATGGCTTAATGAACAGTAAAGCAAGGTAAAAGTGTGAATAAACATCTGACGTGCCACTGGTTGGCTGTTCGATTCCTATGGTTTCCATAATTTTACTGTTGCTGACTGCTGCCTTGTTACAGATTTTTATTACGTATATACAGCAAATGTTGTGGAGTATTACTGTAATCTGGTGGTGCAGGATGTTGGCTCTATAATTGCTTCTTTCGAAAAGTAATTAATTTAGCCACTTGCAGTGTTTATTGTTCACTTTTGAACTAATTTACAACTAACAACGATATCGAGCTACAGCTGTTGTCATCTCAAACAACGCTGTACTTTTATTGATTTTTGATAATACGGTTGGGAAATAGGAATATAAATTCAATTTTAGTAAGGCAAGCAGTCTCGATGAAAAGCTTTTTTTGTTCGTTACCGCTTTCAGTCTGTGACTGTCATCATCAGATCATTTACTGTCTGCTGTAGCGACATGCGGAGACAGAGAGCGGAGAGAGACGTGTGCCACGAGGCACATTCCATTGACTGCTCGGTGGAAAGTGTCAACAGAAGAGGCGGCGGCAGAAGATAATAGCGCGGTTCCTCTTTTGGTCTCACAAATGTGCCCTTATTGACAGATAGTATCGCAAAATAGGAAAAGTAGGTGACAGCATTGAGAATAAATTTAAGGAAAGAGTTAGTTGTACGGTTAGTAGTAATGGCGTCGAGTGGTCTACATACCTCGGTACAGAGCAGGAGTCGATACACTCGTCGGCGATCGGGCAGTCGAGCTCCCTGACGAGTTTCAAGGATTTGCGCCACGTGAGGCGGCGGAGCTGCGCCAGGGCGCCGGCGTACCCCCCTCCCTCCTCCGCTCCACCTGCCGGCGGCGGCGGCAGTCCGGAGTCCCTGAGGCGGTCTGCCAGGCGCCGCGCAGCTGAGAGCGCGGGGGGCGGCTGCTCCGGGCTGTCGCACTTTGCTGTCCACGGTAACCAAACTGCAAAACGCTCTTCAGTCACCTCGAGGTCTGCACTCTGACTCACGAGCTTACAGGGGCTACTCATATGCTCACCACTACTAGCAGCTACTGAAAGTGAAACACTGAGAGAGCTGCAGCCAACGATAATGGACACGGCGAGAGGTGTGCTGCACACTTCTACAAGCAAAATGTCAACAAGTCAGCTGACTGTCAGCACGGCGGCCACTGCTGCGGCTCCCCTTGACGAGGAAGCGGGAAGAGCTGCGCCGACAGTACAACACTGGACACTGTGCCGTCATTCCGTATGAGCCGAGGTTCTGACTGCAGCAACGGTGTGGGCGGTCCGTGCATCGAGGCCCTGAGCAGAGCATAGAATGCCAGCTTGCACTCTCGCCCATCTCACGGGGAGCCACTCGGTATACAATACGTAACAGGTTACACTGATCGCAGCTGTTACATTTCTGAGTCCTTGAGACAGCTCGCTTGCGATATTTTCGACATCCTTTCAACATAATAATTTAATGTCGCATGTCAGCCATGCTGTTCTGCCCCAGCTTGACAGAGTTAGCACCGCTACCACAGGAACGTGCGATGTACCTGGCTAGGCGCAGACAGTAATATTTAATTGAAAATCACACTTATCGTTAACTGGTTTGATTGGCGAGATTGGGAATAAGACTTATGGTCTCACGTTGGTGTCAGAGCTGGCAGTGCGGGGCTGGAGAGGAGACTCCAGGCTGGCCGAGAGGCAGCTGGGCTGCAGGCGGCAGGGCGCTCCAGACTGGAGCGGCAGCCGGTGGGAGCCTTTCCTGGCGACTTCAGATCTCCAGTCCAGGCTGGGCCGTGAATGACGACCCCGGGCAATCTGTACTCTCATCTCCTGGAGCGCCGCACACTTGGCCTGTCTCATCACAGTCTACCCGCCAACTACTGCGTCCCAGTCAAGTAACTGCAGGCTGAAAAGCTGGAATTCCCAATGATGTAATCAGCATACCACTCTCCTCTCGCTTTGATCTCTGGGATCCGCCTCTGAGCTGTGTTTTCCTCTTAGCTGTAGCCGTGTTTACCCAGGGTATCTCGTTAGGCAAGTAGCAGAGGCGCTGCCATTCGTTGTTCTGTACACTTCCGAGGCAGTAGTTGCACTTCTGTCTCTTTGTACTTGTGTGGGAACGTTCAGCGCTTACGGAGCAGGGAGAAAACAAATGTACAAATGTAATGGCTAAGTACTCATCAAATGTTGAGATCATTTTTGAAATAATCGAACTGAAATTGTCGACCGATATGCAAGTGCGGTTGACATACGGTTCCTCGCCGCAAAAAAAGCAGCAATGAAGGCACTGAGTGGCGGAGAGTGGCTTTGGACTAAAAAGCGCTGATCTGTTCTCACCTGCCAGAAAGTTTACGGCAGAATCTCTGGACACACAAAAGATATTCTGCCTGCTCATTCCCTCACGAGGGACTCACGTCTTTTTGAGCAAATGCGTGACAAAACCCGCAATGAGTTAGACTGCAAAATGAAGCAAAAGGAAAGAAGAAAGCGTAATGTCTCTGTGAAGGAACAGCCGGTTAGCCCGCGCAGCTACACTCGTCAGATCCGCTTCGCTAAGGCAGCCCAGCTGAGGCTACCTCGGCGGTAAACATTCTGAAAGTTCCGTACCTGCCCAGTCAGACTGCTAATTCTGACGACGTCTCTCGCCGTCGGTGTGGCTACCGGGCTGTAAACATACAAACAGTCGCTTCTGATGGGACTGTGGGCAGCTGCTACTGTTAACCGAAAAATCGGGATGCCATTGCTGTATGCCACTTGTAATTAACCACTGCGAACGTTCGAGTAATGCACACCTGATATCAATGAACGTAATTGACTCATACAGAGGGAAGTCGACGCTCCTGAGCCAACACGGAGACCTCCGCCTCGTCGTGTCTGAGGGCCGACTGACTCACTTGGCGCTCTCCGTAACCTGCGACGTACAATTGTACGACTCGGTGTTTCTCGTATATCCTCGCGAGAGCCTGTCCCCGTCAACTGTGCAGCGATACTTGAAGCTTCCCGTACTGGAATAATGCCTCAGTTACGGCCAATGACTGAGGGACTTTCCCTGACAATCACTGTAACGAAAGGAAACTACCCCTGTTACCATTAAGTGTGTTTACGGCCGACTGGCGCGCCTCCTCCACGTACTCCCCGACTTGTGTGTCTGGCTGCAGGCAGGCCGGCCTCCCACGCAGCAGGCCACGGCCCCCACCCCCGCACTGGACGACTCGCGCCGCGGGCCGCTCGCGTTCTCCGGCCGTGGGAACACACTCCAGCCACAGCCTGGAACCTCTAAAGTCTGGAAACTCTACAAGCCCCAGAAAAGAGCTGGTTGTCCAGATTATAAATATATGTAATGAAACGATCGTACTTCGATTCTGCCTCGTATGTGATCATTTTTTCTGCATCTTTAGTTTTTATCATGTGATATTTTTATCTTGTTCAAATAGCAAGTGTATGACTGAAAGCATTACCCGGGATTGCCAAGGTTCACTTTCTCTTCTGAACCTCCGTGAGGAAGTTTATGGGCATTCCTACAGCAGACAGGAGTGATGGGAAAGATCGCCAGCAATATACTGGCGGAAAAAAATAGCAGCGCAAAAAATATAATTAGTCTGAAGTAATGAAATTGCGGGAGTACATCTGGCCGCCGCCTCAGCTCGAGTTAAGGCAAGCGTAAACAAGCCGAGGTAAGGCATCCTCCAGGTGTGTTAATGTAAATGGACGTAAAAGCAACATTTGCATTGCCTGCTTCACTCCTACCAATTACCCATTTTGTTTTTCGTGTTTGCTGTTAGCTAAGGGTAAAGGCACAAGCTGTACATTCGTTGGCATGTCAGATCTAACGTCATTCGACGCCCCATATTTTGCCTACCGTGCTAACACAACATTGGCTGCAGATGCCAACAGGGGGAGGGACTGGAGCTATCAAATGCTGTCGACAGCACGAGGCTACGGAGCGTAGCTGAACTGCTTAGTCGACGAGTAACTCACGGTAGTGCTACAGTGCTAATGGTGTCGATACAAAGCAGAGCAATGGGAACGATAAACAAAGCAAACATTGCGTTATATCTCCAGTAACAGTAGCCCAAGTTGAGACTCCGTCAGAAAGAAACCCAAGAAATTTCGCTGAGTGAGAAAGAAGTGGCGGATGAAGGATTAGGCTTTCTGCAAATGAGTCAGTGGAATGGGTCGTGTCGTGCGAACAATGTACAAAAGGCATATAGTGTTGATGATACGTGCACGGCAATAGGAAGAAAGTGTTACTGAAACAGGTGTGGTGTAGTTCATCGCCACTGTCGGACAGGGAGCCCCAGTTGCCGTTTCCAGGGAAACGTACTGAAGCACAGTCGCTGTCCTAGGAGTTGGTACTAAACGTAATTTTGTATTTGGAAAATCATCCGTGGCATACGAAAACAACAATCACGAATATACACTACTGGCCATTAAAATTGCTACAACAAGAAGAAATGCAGATGATAGACGGATATTCATTGGACAAATAAATTATACTAGAACTGACACGAGATAACATTTTCACGCAATTTGGGTGCATAGATCCTGAGTCATCAGTACCCAGAACAACCACCTCTGGCCGTAATAACGACGTTGATACGCCTGGGCATTGAGTCAAACAGAGCGTGGATGGCGTGTACAGGTACAGCTGCCCATGCAGCTTCAACACGATACCACAGTTCATCAAGAGTAGTGACTGGCGTATTGTGACGAGTCAGTTGCTCGGCCACCATTGACCAGACGTTTTCAATTGGTGAGAGATCAGGAGAATGTGCTGGCCAGGGCAGCAGTCGAACATTGTTTGTATCCAGTAAGGCCCATATGGGACCAGCAACATACGGTCGTGCTTTATCCTGCTGAAATGTAGAGTTTCGCAGACATTGAATGAAAGGTAGAGCCACAGGTCGTAACACATCTGAAATATAACGTCCACTTTTCAAACTGCCGTCAATGCGAACAAGAGGTGACTGAGACGTGTAACCAATGGCACCCCATACCATCACGCCGGGTGATACGCCAGTATGGCGATGACGAATACACACTTCCAGTGTGCGTTCAGCGCGACGTCGCCAAACACGTATGCGACCATCATGATGCTGTAAACAGAACCTGGATTCATCCGAAAAAATGACGTTTTGCCATTCGTGCACCCTGGTTCGTCGTCGAGTACACCATCGCAGTCGCTCCTGTCTGTGATGCAGCGTCAAGGGTAACCGCAGCCATGGTCTCCGAGCTGGTAGTCCATGCTGCTGCAAACGTCGTCGATTTGTTAGTGCAGATGGTTGTTGTATTGCAAACGTCCCCACCTGTTGTCTCAGGGATGGAGACGTGGCTGCACGATCCGTTACAGCCATGCCTGTCATCTCGACTGCTAGTGATTCGAGGCCGTTGGGATCCAGCACGGCGTTCCGTATAACCCTCCGGAACCCACCAATTCCATATTCTGCTAACAGTCATTGGATCTCTACCAACGCGAGCAACAATGTCGCGATACGATAAACCGCAATTGTGATAGGCTACAATCCGACCTTTATCAAAGTTGGAAACGTGATGGTACGCATTTCTCCTCCTTACACGAGGCATCATAACAACGTTTCACCAGGCAACGCTGGTCAACTGCTGTTTGTGTATGAAAATCGGTTGGAATCTTTCCTCATGTCAGCACGTTGTGGGTGTCGCCACCGGCGCCAACCTTGTGTGAATGCTCTGAAAAGCTAATCATTTGCATATCACAGCATCTTCTTCCTGTCGATTAAATTTCGCGTCTGTAGCACGCCATCTTCGCGGTGTAGCAATTTTAATGGCCAGTAGTGTATTTTGAAGAAGTTCGTAGAAATATGACCGTTAGTGCATAAGAAAAACTACGGTTATTGAACAGACAAGACGCACTTGTCACAAAAACTGATGTTTTCGCGTTTCAAGGATGCTCGATACAATTTACGGGATGAAGATGCTGGTGACCTACTACGTCATTCACATCAAACTGCGCGCGACATACATATAGTGATTTCGAGAGAAGCAGTGGATGCTTGCTTAACGTCAAACTGTGCTACAGAATTGTAGGACAATGAAATTTCAAACGAAGCTTGACGATGCACAGCATACTACGGAACCGGCCCAGAAATTTGTAGGGCCGTATTCAAACTTATCCTATCGTTGAGTAAGGAATTTGTTTTCAACTGCAACCAATCTGCATTTGAAGAGGAAACACATATGAAAGGGACCCTGGAAATTAAAGGTATCAAGAGAATTCTGTCAAGATCATGGAATATCAATTCGTATACAATTAACTGACTCTTTAACCGGATGGTAAATATGCTGGAACGCTATTCATGGCTCTGCAAAAACTAAGAGTTGCTTTGCGCCCCTCGATTCTTTCTCATGTGAGTGATTTTGGCATGGGCAGTAGGGGATATTTACATCATAGCAAGCAAGAGTGGGAGAACGGGCGTTAGATAACTGCAACTATGGTATGAACACTGCATTTGGCTAATAGCTCGTCAAAATAAGTTGCTTTTGTTTCATTCGTAGTCTGCGTATAAAAGTCATACTCCTAAAGAACAAACTATCGCTCCTGGAAAGTGTGTGACATTGCAGTTCATACCACCGGGAACCACCAGATTAATTCAACCTCCACATGTTTGTCTTTTCTGTGCGTACAAATTATTGCACTATCTGCATCAACGCCTTAAAGGACAGCCAGTTTCACGGTAAGCTGTTTCGCATTCGCTTGCACGCCATCACTTTCCATCAGTTCCCGTCACCCTGTTACTCCAATGTGATTTCTGTATGCATTCTTCAAGAGTGGATGCCTTGCACGCTTCGTAGCTGCCAAGGAGCTCGTCTTTGATCTCGATGGTGCGAACCTTTGTGATCATTGAGACGCGCCATTTTTATTCGGTTTCCATGGTCCAAGTCAATGGTTTGTCTCTAACATTTCTTGGATGTCGACGATGTCCATTTTGTGAGGTGTAATACATGCACTCCATAGAAGGTTGATCTCTGCGCATCCCAGACTCTCGTTTTCTGTGGACATGGTGCGTCATCACCAGTTAATATTTTTCTGGTCATAATTTTCACTTTCGAGTAAGCCTTACTAAAGACTGTTCCTGCGACGTCGGACTTAACAGTTTCCTTGTAAGTCATCTAACAGAGAAGTTTAAGAAGCGTGGGGAATCTACTGGACATAAGAATGCTTTTTTAGCTTTATCAGTCGCTGGAAAAACAGAAATTATGCAACATCTTAGCTTTCAGGAAAAATACAGAAAGACAGAACGGCGATATAAGACAAACTCGCTATGTTCTTTCCAAGATAAAGTTCTGCAGTGAGTCGGAACTTGCGCTACGTGTACATGATGAAACAGTAGAATCTAACAGTCCTAGAATACTTAGGGAACGGGTAAATTTCACTTCCGCGTCAGCTGCGGATGTGAAAGAGCACGTGAGCAATGCTGCTGTCTTTTAGGTGCACCCAGTGGTATACAGAAGAATTTATTGGACTGTACGTTACATGTGTGTCAGGACGAAGACAGATTTTGTGTCTCTGTTAGCAGATGAAACATCTGATATAGCTTCTAAATTTCAGTTACTGGTAGTATTTCGTTTTCTGTTATCTGCTGAAGAGCCGGTTGAAAGATTTTGCATGTTTTCAAATCAATCGCTTATCAGTGGTACCTCCTTGGCTGATTCAATTAAAGATGTACTCGCCCATGTTGTCCAAGAAACGAAATGAAACGTAATATCTGAAATTTATGATGGCGCCAGCGTCATGCGTGACCATCATACAGAAATCCAATCAACTGTAATATAAGGACATAATTTCGTGTATTACGTACATTGTTATGAACACTCACTGAACTTAATTTTTGCGCAAGTGACAAGTCGAAACAAAAAAATGAAACCGTTTTTCAGAACTACTGCGGAGGTAGCAATACTTTTCTGTCATTCACCTCGAAAAGTGGCTGTTCCAGATGCAGTTGTGAAACAAAGAATCCCACATGGATCAGCCATTACATAGAACTTTAAATCGTGAAAAGTGCTCACAGTTAATGTGAATAGAGAGGACACTCCAGAATGTATTAAACACATTGAAGATACCAGCAGCCAGACAACAAATGTAAGTCAAACATGTCGTCTAAGGATAAAACTCTATAACACAAAAATTTCCTTTCGGTTAGGGATATCTTATAAAAATAACTAGCTGACAAACCCAGCAATGTACAGCTATTCATTTGGCAATTTTCTATGAGAAATGAAAACAAAAATTGAACTGCGTTTTTCTGTAATATCGAAAAAAATTCATTTATATGTATTCATGAAAACACTTAAAATTACGAAACGAAATATGCATAATTTCCAGAAGTGTAAGCACAGCTTATTTTCATGTCTGGACCGCGATTCTGTAAACGTCTGCATAGACTCTTCACAGCCCTACAGGTGGCTGTTTTCGCCTACAGCCGTTTGCGCTTCGCAGCTGAAAGATGATGAAAGCTCTGCCAGGTATCGGGGATTTCTCTTAAGTGGACTCGACTCTGTGTGTGTCTCAGCTCTAACGAATAAATGTATTATAAATTCATACATGACGCCACATCTCCTGATCCTTGCGTCATGCAATGACACGACTTTGCAGGTACATTCTCTGGTGTACGACGGTATTGTGTGCAGAATGTGCTGCGAACAGAGGTGGTAGGGGAGAAGCAGTAAATTTAGACGTCATGCACTATGAGGCAATCTGTCGTGCATCTCACTGTTTACGACGTTATGTGTCCTGAACTATGATAGGTGAGTAGTTATTACGCCCACAGCAATTCATTTTTGGCGGTAAGAGATGTGTTTAGGTAGTTTGGTTGAAATCGGTTCAGGAGGGGATGTGGTACATCTGCAAACCACACACACACACACACACACACACACACACACACACACACACACACACACACACATTTTTATAATATGTATGTATGCCCTACGTGAACATCTAGTACAGCCAATTCCAAAAATATACCACTGGTCGCGTCTCAATAGAGCAAGCAGCAGCATCATTCCGAAACGAAATTTTTAAAATTAGAGACAATGTTAATGATATCACAGAAAAAACAGAGGTTTGAATTCTGCAGCCACTTGTTGCCCTCTAATTTACTCAAACACCGCTTCTTTCTTTAATTGAAAAATTAGTGTCCTGAAAATATGCTATCTGCTGTTACGCAGTCCTATCAATTTTTTAAGTAAAGCTGAGTTAAAAACAGAGCTACAGACCATTTATTCTCGAAATAGGTTTCAAGAAAAAAAAGCGCAGGAGCCCTTATAAAGTTTGTCATTGAAAACAATCTGCAAGAACCTTTTGGCGACGTCAGGAATCTGCTGAAATTAGCGGCTGCTGTCCCATGAGAAGCTGTGAAGCAGAGACGTGTTTCCGCACGTTGTCGCGGATCAAACAGTTTCTTAGAAGTACCAGAGATGAAGATAGGCTGTCTCATCTTGCCATGCTATCTATTGCAAAGAAAACGATTCACAGGTTTCCAAATTTCAACGACAGAGTCATAGATCCATCACGAAAAAGGAAAGGAGGATGGTCTTTTTCTATACGTCTACAGGCGATTCAACCCTACGAACGTTGTCAGGCTCATTGTAAGGTAATTTTACAACTACAAAAATATTTTACTTAATTTAGGAAATTAAACAGTGCAGTGAAGGAAGTGAACTCCGTCCCAGCCACGTCAGGCGTCAGCCAACGATGTCTGTGCTGTACCGCTAAGGATACGCCCTCTGCACCGCGATGACAACGGCGAATGTTAATTTCTGAAACGCAGAATGCAGCCCACCATTTTCTCTTATCACTCGGAACTTTCCACTCCTCATTGTGCTTAGCAACGATCGAAATTTTGTTCTTAGTTTGTATTTCATTTTCTTTCTTATCGATGTATCGCTGTACGTTAAGTAGTTAAGATCCGTTTGACATCACTATATTCATTGTGAATTGTTTTTTATTGTAATATCAATGTCCACGATTATGTAGAATACAGAACTATGGAAAATACGTAAAGGGTGCTATTATGACGAGGTACAGCAGAAATTATGCAAGAAGGTGCTTTGGTTTTAAAGAATCTACTCGTTGTATTTCACAACATCTTACTTCTATCTATTCTCACACATATGAAAAACGTTTTGGGCTCAATTCGCAAATATAGATGCTTATTTTACCGTCTTTCCAAATCGTACTTTATGGTATTTTTCACATGCAAAAGGTTATTACAAAGTACATTGACCGAAAAGGGTGAAAATGAAGTGCAATTTGTCCCCAAGGCGGTCCTTCACTGTCAGGGAGAAAACGTATAACCTTTGGTAAGAGCATATCAAAGCCAAGGCGCCTGTGCGTGAGAGAAAACTGCCCTGTGCATAACGTCTTGTCAGTCTGTACTGCACGAAAAAGCACTTACTTTTATCAAGACAGTAGTTCCATCGCAAATAATCTTCAGCGGGGCTGAATTGATAGATTCTGCCAGAGTCTTTAACATTGTTGAGGTGCCAGCAGACGTTATCCAGCACCGATGTCCCGTTTGCTGTAAGCAGAGCTGCCACTGTGGCAATTACGCCCGCCGGCTGCATTGTCCGCTGTCGACACTGGGGAGCAAACAGAAGCAGTGCGCGCCGCAGGGAGCGCGCGCTCAATATGACGGCGGGCGCAGCGGAAGTCTGCCGCAGGACGGCCAAACCACGGGAAGCGTGGCGTGACGCCTCTCATCCGGATGACCGCCGTATTCCTGTCTGCCTGGTGAGAGTTCGCGAAAGTCGTCGAGTAAAACAAACGTGGTATCTGCCCTTCCCCAAGGAAGTGTTGTAGTCATTGTGCTGTTCCTAATCTATAAAAACGATTTAGGAGGCAATCTGAGCAGCCATTGTTTGCAGATGATGCTCTCTTTTACCATCTAGTAAAGTCATCAGAAGATCAAAGCAATAGCAAAATTATTTAGAGAATTTATCGGTGAGGTACGCAAAGAGGCAGTTGAACATTAATTTTTTTTAATTAAATTTGTGGTAAGAACTTGTGCGATCAAACTGCTGATGTCATCGGTCCCCAAGTTTACAAACTACTTAACCCAACTTAAACTTACTTATGATAAGGACAACACACACACCAATGCCCGAGGGAGGACTCGAACCTCCGACAGGGGGAGCCGCGCGAACCGTGACAAGATGCCACAGACCGTGCAGCAACCCCGCGCGGCAGTGGCAGCTGATTCTAAACAATGAAAAGTCTTGTGTCACCCACATACGAACTAGGACTCCGTTATATTTGTTTTGCTCGATGAGTCACACAAATTCAAAGGGAGCCATTTCAGCTAATGCCAAGGGATTAGAATTAGGGCCAACTTAAATAGGAACGATCAAACAGAAAGTCTTGAGTGGAAGACGAGCCAAAGTCTGTGTTTTGTTTGCAGGACACGTAGAAGATGCAACAAGTCCACTAAAGAGACTGTCAGCTAGGGGTGCTAGAAGCACGCTCCGTCACACACCGCTTGCTGGCATGCTGAGCATTGTTGTAGATGTACATGAACATCTCCCTATACTCGCAATAAGTCACATTATGGTGCATGGCGGAAGCTGCCTTCCACCACTACTAGTCATTTCCTCTCCTGTTACGCTCTTAAATACGGCAAGGGAAAAACGACTGTATATTTGCCCCCACGGACACCCTAATTTCTCTGTATTAGTGCTTCTTGCGCCAAATGGACGTTGATGCCCGTGAAATCATTCTGCAGTCAGCTACGAATATCGGTTCTCTAATTTTTTTCTGCAGTGTTCCTCGAAAATAACATTGTCTTCCTTACAGGGGTCCCTATTTGGGTTCACAAACCATCTCTACAACATGTAAATGTTGTTCGAATCTACAGGTAACAAATCTAGCTGCACACCTCTCAATTGCTTCGATGTCTTTCTGTAATAGGACCTGGTGCGAATCCAAAACACTCAAACAGCACTCAAGAATGGGTTGTACTATTGTCCTGTATTCTGTCTTCTACAGATTAACCCTACGTTTCTAAAATTCTCCCACTCGAAGTCGTGCATTCACCTTCTCTGCTCCATTCTTAAATGCTCATTCCATTTCATATCGCTTTGCAACCTTACACACAGATATTTCATCGATGTGACTGCTAATGCTGTATTCCACTATTTCTACGCTTAGATCCAACTACCATTCATCTCACCATCTAGAAATTTTGTGTAAGTCAACTTGTACCGTCCCACAGTCACTCAAGAATTACATCTCCCCGTACACCACAGCATCATCAGTTAATCCTGTCTGTCAGATTATGTTCTGCAGCACGCCATGCTCTCTCGAGTGCAATGTAAGAGGTTCTGTTATTAAGAAATTTTTCTACCACTCACAATTCTAGAAACCTATTGTATACGGTCGTCCATTCGTTAAGACTGTGCTGAGCCACCTTAGCACTTAATCACTGTGGACTACGAGCCAAATCGCTGCCTCAGGATCTGTCAGTACTTTTCTTCCGGTGTCGTATTACAGCAGACGTGCGCTCACCCTTCCCTCCCCACCCCAATCCCCCTCCATTCCCCTCCGCCACACTGCTCTCGCCCCATTAAGGATCGCTTCAGGTCTGTATACAGTAGTGAAAAGAACGTTGCGAAGTGCTATCATCAGGGATGGGCCAAAAACCAAATATATTCGATTACACCTATGTGTTTTTTCAGCAGGGTAAGAAACTCCAGCTGAAATGTATCAGCAGGCCACAGACTACCTTCCAGATTTATCAGACCTGCAGTCTTTCTATTCAAAATGGTTCAAATGGCTCTGGGTACTATGGGACTTAACATCTGAGGTCATCAATCCCCTAGAACTTAAAATCACTGAAACCTAACTAACCTAAGGAGATCACACACATCCATGCCCGAGGCAGGATTCGAACCTGCGACCGTAGCGGCCGCGCGATTCCAGACTGAAGCAATTATTCAAAAACAGTCTTAATAGCATTTATTATTATTATATCGCCAATCATTTTCAAGCTGACGTAGGGGTCATCTTCTGGGCGTCTACACTGTGAAATTATAGATATCCGTCAGAAAGACTCCATTATACAACAACTGAAATTACGTAAATTTTAACACGTTACCCATTGGTCGACTGCTGGTGGTGTCACTCCTGTCTACATAACTGAGGAAACTATGCGAGACTAACACTTCGTATGGGCTTAAATAGCGTGCTGAGGTCACGTGAATAGATGGTAACACCCCCAGCGGCGACCAACGGCAATAAATACAGTTTATTATATGTAAATACTAGTCACCTTGGTTTAACATAAATGTGACAGTAAATAACAGAAAACGGAACCATTGCATTTAAAAAGAGTTACAATTATACTGTTAATCATAAAATAATAACATATGTTCAGTAGTCAACTCGTAAAATTCGTAAAACTATATTACATTATGTGCCATAATATAAAGTAAAACAATTTATGACACACAAAAACTGGTGTCGTCTTGTATTATAATATATCTGTTCGTAGATGTGCGTAGAAAACATTTGAGTCAATTACTAAAACGGCTAATACGGATGGACTACAGAGCCCTCTACTCTTTGCGGTGAGGACGCCGTTGCCATGGATTACAAAGCGTATATCAGGCGCCCTCTAGTCTGTGCAGCGAGGACGCCGTCGTCATGGTAGCAGCGGGTGTGCATATATGGTGTTATCTTCGCCCTGGTCACGGCGTCCGTTGCCATGGTAGAGGTATGTCATGGCTCTTCATTCACAGAGAAGTTGTCACCTATTTGAGATTATGGAAATATCGACAATCAAGGATAACCTAAAAAATCTAAAGATAGGATAAAAGTTTATGGTACGTTTGTAGTACCGATCAAAGGAATGAAATTATTGAAATAATAAAAGGAAAAGTATCATCATTGTGTACAAATACTATTTTCGAATAGCTCGAAATTTTTTTTATCGTGGCTCTATTTTTTCTTTCAGCATCGCTGCCGGATTCCGTTTATTATGTATAAAAATTTCCAGGCTCTTTAGAATATCCTTCATAGGTCCTTTTTGAGTTACATGCAGTATCTCCAGATTATCCCTTATATTGATTTCTACATATTGATTTTTCCATATCTAAATGCTGTCCACAGAGTGATTTATTACATGCTGTTCCAGTAGTATGTTCTTTAAATCTGGTATTAAAACTTCTCCCTGTTTGCCCGATGTAAATTTTGCTACAGTCTTTACAAGTCAATTTATAAATTCCTGATTTAGGAAGCATCTTGTTTTTAACATTTCCTATACTATGCCTAAGACTATTAGCTAGGACCGCTCGGCCACAGCAGCCGGCAGTCTTTCTATTATTATACTCAGATATCAGAGCTTCCTCAACTCACCAAGTCTCGGTTAAGTTGTAGAAGTGTATCGCTTTTCACCAACACATATAATTTGAGTGTTAGTCTATCTAAACCCGTGAATGTAGATCCAGAACCCGGCAGTGACTTTGGGATAGCTGTAGAAGTAGAAAACTTTCGAAGTGTTTTTGGCACGAAAGGACTATCTGTGTAGCATGAGGGAGTATTCAGAGAAGTAGATGACAACAGAGTGTGGTGCATTTAAATCACCAACCGACATTGAAATGTATGGGAGGAGAGTTTCAATAGCGGATATATAATAGGAACCTATGATTGAATTAACTTCAGGGGATATGCGAATTTAAATAAAACATTTGGGTGCTTTATAATACGTGTTAGCGACTGCTACAGACGGGCTAACATGCTGGTATCTGAATGTGGGAGGAGCAGGTTATAACTTCATGTATTCTCCCTGTGCCAGGAGAGGCCATTAGTATCAAGTCCATTGAAGCAGAGTTTAGGGATGGTATATCTACTCATATATGTGCTACTTTCTGGACTGAACACTGTACAAGCTGAATTTAACGCTAATATAAAGCAATTTCCCGGAAAACAATGCTCAACACAACGCGTATGGAATGTATAAATGTAAATAAAGAAAATACAAAATAAATTGTTCTCTCTGTCCCACCGCATCCCAGTCCTCACCATTGTACTGCACATAAACGTGCGATGAGCCAGTGCTTACTCGGAAGTCTCCAGCACTGTGCGCGAGACGCCTCTGTGGGGCGCACGTGGCCACTGGCTGGGTGGGGAGCCGCCAGCCCGCCTCCACAGGAGACCTGCAGAGGCGGGGCCGCAGCCAGTAGCCAGCAGCCAGCAGCCAGCCACGGCCTCCACAGCAGTGCTGGCGCCGCAGCTGGTGGTGCACGCAGGAGGGCGGCCAGGGGGGTGTCACGCCACAGCGTGTGGCCCACAGCAGTCAGCACTTTAATGTTAATACTGAATTATATATAGCTACTGTAACTCAGGGGTAATGTTTTGCGAAGCTGCTGTGACTGTACATAATTTTTTTAGTTCCTATTGTTTTACCTCGAAGTTTACTTTGTGCTGATATGTAAAGTGTCTAATTTTGAAGAAAAGACATGTGTAATGCAGCACACTGTAAATAACTAGCCACATCTTACAATATTCATTTAAGGAAATCCTTCTTTTTCGTCATTTACTTCTGGCTAGGCATTTGTAGTGATTAGGTTCTTTTCTATGAAATAACAATGATATTGTTAAGAATCTTTTTTTGTAAAAAAAAAGATCGATGTGTATTTTTTACTATATTCAATTTCTATACCGTTTAAGCCAGCCGGTGTGGCCGAACGGTTCTGGTGCTTCAGTCTGAAACCGCGCGACCGCTATGGTCGCAGGTTCGAGTCCTGCCTCACGCATGGATGTGTGTGATGTCCTAAGGTTAGTTAGGTTTAGGTAGTTCTAAGTTCTAGGGGACTGACGTCTTCAGATGTTAAGTCCCATAGTGCTCAGAACGATTTGAACCATTTATACCATTTAATCACATATGTAATTTCACATTTAATTCCATATACATTTTTAAATTAATAAACTATCTGCTTTTTCCGTTTAATTATGTGCCATATTTGCATTTAATTCCATGTGCAAATTGAAAACTAATAATAAGCACTCTGTTTTGCCAGTCAACCACTTTTTCGTTTCTAATTCGTTTTTGCCTGTACATAATATGCGTAGGTGAAAAAAGAACCACACATATACACGTGCACACATGTAGGCACTGAAGAGTAAAAGAAATTCGTTCATGTGCCACAGACTTGACTAATGTCTGAAGTAGTGCTGGAGGGAGCTGACACCTTCAATCCTGCAGGACTGTCCATAAATCCGTAAGAGAACCAGAGGGTGGACATCTCTTGTGAACAGCACGTTGCAAGGCGTCCGAGATATGCTCAATAATGCTCACGTCTGGGGAGTTTGGTGGCTAGCGGCAGTTTTTAAATTCAGAAGAAAGTTCCTGGAGTCACTCTGTAATAATTCTGGACATGTGGGTTGCCGCATTGCCCCGCTGGAATTGCCCAAATCAGTCGGACTTTACAATGGACATGAATGGATGCAGATGATGAAACAGGATGCTTATGTACGTGTCAGCTATCAGAATTGTATATAGACATATCAGGAGTCCCATGTCACTGCAACTGAAAACGCCCCACACCATTACTGAGCCTCCAGCCCCTTGAACGGTCGGTCCCCTGCTGACATGTATTCATAAGCTTGTCTCCATACCCTTAAATAGTCTTGTTTGAGGCACAGCTCAATGTCCTAACGGATTATCAGATGAAATTATATAACTTTTGGCGCCAGAGGTAACTCCATGTTAATGTCTCGTTTGCAATCTGTGTCTAGAAATAGGGCATGGAAAATCGCGGAAGTAGTTACAATGAAGAAAGTCCGATAGATCTACTTGCTTCCTGGATGTTCTGTAAAAAGCCTTTGAAAAGCTGGTTGGCGCCAAACTGCCGACTCACCGGCTTCTGAGCGGTGCGAGCTACTGGCAGCTCGCTTTCGGTGCAGGGAAGACCACTAAGAATGCCGCAAATGCAGTACAACAACTTGTCTGTGCAGCCGCGTGAAAACACGTAGTGGGCGGCCGAGTGGGTGCCTCGGAGGCTGACGGCAGCTGACGGTGGCGGCCGGCGCTGTCCTCTCAGGCAGTGGGGGCTGAGCGCTCACTGCCGAGGTAGCCGCCACGGCTGCAGCATCGTGCTAAGCGTCCTGGAAAACCGGCGCGAGTGACTCCAGCAAAGGCTGCATTTTATTTATTTTCCGAGCCTTCATTTGCACAGCCAGGGTCCGCCGTCTGATAACTTTCTGCGGACCTCGGTGCTCAGCGCACTCGGCCCCCGCCTCACCGCGGTGTCTGGCTGTCCTGCTGACGTCATGGGCAGCGCTGCCCGTGCACTGCCCCGTGGAGGTCTTTCGTCATTTTTTGCATAACATACAGCTGTAATCACTTCTCGAAATTGTAATACATCAAATTTACAAATCGAAAATTATAAAATTTTTAACTTTTGAGAAGAGAGAAAATGCAAAGTAGGAATGATTTGTAGTTGTGGCCTCAACAGCGCTGGTGAGGAACGCGGTCTCAGATCGTGTCCTCGAGCCCGACTTCCCTGGGCGGCGCCTCCCATTATTAGTTTACCACATGAGATATTTCACACCTCGAATGTCACGGGACCAGTCATCCCTCGCATAACTGTTCTAATCTCTAAATGTAGTCCAGGGAAGGACAGAAAAGACGATAGAAAGAAGCACAGAATGTGGCAAGTTATCCAGAATTACTTACTGTGCAAGGACAGCTTGATGGTATTACTTGCAGTAATTACCATCCACCAGTTTGCCCATTGTTCAAAAGCCACACTGGAGAACGTAGTTCATGTTCTCGAGTTGGACTGATCACACAGCAATACACAAACTTTGCCACATCCAACTCCCACTTGTTCCACAGGGTGTAAATAAACCAAAGAGTGTGGCTGAGGCTAAGGTTCAAAGATGTTACATTTGGACGGAGCTTATCTTTCGTCAACAGTAGCATTCTAGAAAACTGCACGCTGATGACGCTAAAAATAAAGAGTGTGTCAAAAAGGACTTTGTAGCTTTGGAAATACAGAAATATACTGGCATATCTTGCAGAGTCGATTGACGTTTTATTTTGTAGTGAAAAACCTCAAGTTTCTTATAAAAGTGTCATTTCGTTTCGATTCGAATATCAATTATGATGTGGGACACATCCCACTGGTAGTCAATTTCCGCTTCCCACATTCATTGCAGCAAATCGGGCGAAACTTGAGCAACAGCAGCGTAGATTAAATTTTTCAGGTCGGCCGAATGGTTTGCTACGGGAGGAACATACGCACGGTCTTTAATAAAACCACCTAACAGTTTTTGCAGAGTTCGTTTCATGGTACCAGGACACACAGCGGGCACGCTCCACCCCAGTGAAAGCAGCCATCTTAACTGTGCACAACGCTGGCGTTCCTGCTGGTGGAATGGGGCACTGATGGACTGAAGTACATGCAGGTTGTTTGCTGCATAATCATACACCTACCGATTCTATAAGTTATCTCAATACATTTCTATATCATTCTAAAGTTGCATATTCCTTTTTGACTCGCCCTGCACATCTCTATTTGGATTACATTCATTATAATTAAAGTCACATCTATTGGATTACCTGGCACAGAGAGAGTCTTGTAGAAGACTCTCTATAGCTTTAAATGATGAAGCTTTCTGATTCGAAGACTTTATTTGCCGAAATTGCAATTGATCCTACAGTGATGACTAGTTTCGGCAAATTTGAACTGCCATTTTCTAAATATTCTTCCTTAATACATATTAATTATAAACTAGACGTCTGAGCTTGTAACCCCACACCCTGTATGAGTTGCAAGCCATTGTCGCCACATCAGTAGTAGAGCTAGAACAAGCCTGGAAGGCTTCCACGGACATTTCTGTGTGAAGTTATCTATTTTGACTACAAGTTACTTGTGGTTTAATGTGTATGGCGAGCGTGGACTAGAGGTGGAAGATGGACACTGATGATCTCACAGTATAGGATTATTGTCTGCAAATTTTGCGACTCATGGTTGCTAATACACTGCCAGAAAAAAAATTGGAGCTTTTGGAGGTTAATAGGTCACTCAAGATATATTGTTGCAACACTGCATATGGAGTACATGAAGTGGTAACACATACAGACGATTAGCACACACGGTTGGACGAACCAGGCATCGACCCAACCTGAGACATCCATATTAGCAAGTGGCGTAGCCACCACGGGCGGCAACACAGGCGCTGACTCTGTGATCCAGTGGGTCGTACAGGTGGCGAATACAGCTCTGGGATACGTGATGTCACGTCGTTGTCTAAGAGTCCTCGCCTGACACGTCGCACCTGTCACTTGTAGAGATGGGGGATCCGCTCCTGAACTAATTCATAGAGTTGAATCTTTCAAAGGAGTGAACAATCAGTGATTCAGAAAAAAAGAACGGTAGCTCCAAACGTTTCCCACAGCAGAGAGAGAGAGAGAGAGAGAGAGAGTCGGAGCAGACCAGTGGGGCCTCTGCTGGTCACAGCACAGTGCACGCCACACAACACAGCCATCGCCGGCCTCTGCCCTGCTTCTGCCTTGGCTGCCTGCATTGTGCAGTGCCCCATTGGATTTTGTGTTTCACATTGCCGTGCCGTCTCTGTGCTTCCTCTGCCGCGTGCAGTGTCTGGCGCACCTGAACTCCGTCAGCGATCGTTTCAGTCGCACGTCCTGCCCTCTGGGCGGTTGGTGCGAGCAACAGGACAGAGAGCCTCCTAGCGGAGAACATAAGAACGACTTGCAACAACCTGCTCGCAAGAGAGCGGACGATTTGTCTCCGAGCGGGTGACTGGTGGCCGTTCACCGCTCCCCCCACCCTCGGAACTCGCCCGCTCAACGCTCACCCCACCGTTCTCGACTCTGCCAGAGCGTTGAGCAAAGCAACTCAGGCGTCACTCTGGTCTCTGGGGTCTTAGCTCGCGCAGTAATACAGCTCGCGGCTCGACCTGCTTGACTCAGCGCCTCTGCATCGGAGTTCCTCTCTACTGGATAGTGTTCTTCGTAGTAATACCGTTATGTATATTACATAATTATGTTATGTATACATCATTTGTTTTTATTTTATTTTTAGTTGTTTAAACTTATCAGATTAGGTTCCTGATGGCTCCTCTTACTATAGGATTTTTTATTATGGTCACTCGAATTTACACTTTAATTACGAGCGAACTGATAAACGTATAGCAAAAGTGATACACCAATTTTTCCTTGTTTTATTTTGCGGAAGGCTATATGCAGCACTTTGGTCTTACAGTCAAATTTATATATTTTTTTCTTATTGTAGTACGGATTTTGCGATTTTAGGCGTCTTTGGAAGGAAATGTTAACTTTAAAAATATATGGCTTGCGATGTATTTGTACGAGGTTAATGAAATTTTAATACATTATAGCCAAATATATTGTTAATGTAAATCTCAAGTTACACCATTTTCCGATCACCCAAAAAACCACGATAGTGCAAAATAAATCAATAATCAAAAACTTTGTCCTATCGTGGAAATTTCAATAAACAATACAAAATTCTTACTCATTATCTGTGTTACTTCAAAATAGGATCAAATAAGATCAAAATACAGGTATAGTCCTGGAATAAACCAAGTTTAAAGGGCAATGTGCCTTCCATTTATTTTCTGTTGTGAATGAGTGGTGAGTCATGAAAAAGAGCTAATTCATTTCAGGGAGTGAACAGTTCTGATCCGATCTCTGAAAAGAACAGTTTTGCCCATCTCTAGTCACTTGTCATCCCATCATACCCCACACCTGCTGGACTGGAGAGGAGTCCAGAGATCGTGCCAGCCAGGGAAGTTGCCACACGTCTTACAGGGCACATTGAGCTCGATGAGCAGTATGTGGGCGAGCATTATCCTCGTGGAGCAACACACCATCTTCCTGTTACAAGAAAAGCAAAAGAGCAGGTTTAACAACATTCTGCATGTCCTCTCCAGGAACAGCACAGTAAGGCTAGTGTGTACACTCTTTGAGGTAGCACTCACCAGCTCTTCGTCGCATGCACAAACGACCGTCACTTGGATGCAGGCAGTATCTGCTGCTGAAGACCAGGGCGCGCCATTCCTTCTTCCAGGTGAAGGAAGCCCTGGCGGCACCAGTCGATGCTGTGGTGTGGGTGGGAGAGGAGGTAGAAGTGTGGGTGCCCATACTGTCATTGCTAATAGGTGGTTCACAACAGTTTGTGTTGAGGTGTCTGGTCTCACAAGCTATGTGACATGTGCTGTGGTAGATGTACGACCTGTCGCCGCTGTCCCTGGAATAAGACGATTCCGGTGGGCGTCAGGGCTGCGTGGACGTGCAGGAGCTCGTCTGCGAGTGCGAGAGTGATCACGTGACCACTGACAGCAGCACGACTGGCGCAGCACGTGCAACTTATGAAGCTGATCTGTGGAAGTACGACAATTTGACCTCTTCCAGATATATATGAAATAATTGTGAGGAATGATTGGGGATAATTTGAGTTTTGTGAAAAGAATATAAGATTTTTGGTTGGTTAATATTACAGAACATCCTGGTCTGGTAAAAAAGCAAGAGATAGTCAGGCAGAAATTATCTAGCTGACTAGTTAGATTCATGGCTGAATTTAGAGCAAACATTTGGACTCCATAACGAAAATATCTGACCCTGATTTGTCGTATGAACATTGTAATGAAAATATTGGTTTTGATTACTTGAAGAGCATTAGTCTGACTTTTCTGTCTTTCATAGGTACTGAATTAGGTGTTCAGTAAGTTTCATCAAGTGAACAGCTTCGATACAATATTGCAAAGTTTAAAAGACGCGGGGGAAGGGTATTTAAGTCTGACTGATACTATGTTCCAAAGGAAAGAAATGATAGCTGTTCAGATATTTAGTCTCAATAGGGGGTTTATAGGTGAATGCAGTATTACTTTCACTGCTGCCGCTTCCCACTTCCGACAGCCCGGCTGTGGGCGTCACAACAACACAGGGCGAGGGAGGCCAGCGAGCGACACGGGCCGAGTCCACACAGTAGGGGGTGCAGCGCACGGCCCAACCCAAACTCACTGTAGTGGTGACACGTGGCTGCTGACCGCTCTTACCGGTACGTCGATAAGCAGTATAGAAAACGAAAAATAAAATTCAGAATTTCCATCGTGGTGCAGGACCAGTGAATTGGAAGGTGCTGCACACTTTTGAATCGGCACTTTCCAAAACGTTGAATCCGTCGTCCTTGCCATGGCGCCACTGCGCTCTCTGCCACCTAGACCTAACTCTATGGCCGGCCGGTGTGGTCGAGCGGTTCTAGGCGCTTCAGTCTACAACCGTGCGACTGCTACGGTCACAGGGTCGAATCCTGACTGGGCATGTATGTGTGTGATGTCCTTAGGTTAGTTAGGTTTAAGTAGTTCTAAGTTCTAGGATACTGATGACCTCAGATGTTAAGTCCCATAGTGCTCAGAGCCATTTTGAACCTAAATGTATGGCCTGACACGCTTTGTCGCTTACATGATGCGAGTCTCAGCATGGGCTTTATGCCAAATCCCTACAAAGAATTTAAAATAAATTTCGTCTGCTTCGAATAGCTACACCCATTGGTAACCGCTTCATTAGGTTTTAACTGTTTATCCACAGATATAAATAACTGATTTATAAATTTTATACAAGAATATAAGGAGAAGATTAAATCGATTAAGTATACATATAGATACCAGACTAGCAAATTTTACCTGGTGATTATCAGTGCAACGGAGAATACAGAGAATCTGTGGTACCCTCATGTCGTTTATGTACGAAGTAAAATATTCGACAATGTACACTAAATTACTCCAATCCCTCCTCCGCCTACACTATTTGGCGGAAAGACCCTCGCCGCCGTGGGGTGGCGTGCGTGCCTCAGTGATGCACACAGCCGTACTGCAGATCCAACAACGTGGAAGGGGCGTCTATGCAGGAGCCAGACCAACATATGGTTCCCATAGAGGGGCAGCAGCCTATACAGAATAATGCTGAAGGTAAGATGGATAAATCCAGTTCTTAACGAAAAATTACATGATCGAATGGATGAAACACATAGAAGGAATCGACTGACAGCAAACGTCTTCAAGTATGAAGGAATCGTTAGTCAGGTAATGGAACAAAGTGTGTGGTAGTACAGAAAAAGCAAAGAAGCTAAGCAGTGAATGGTTGGAGGTATCAGGAATTCTTTACGTCATTAGCTACAATTGAAAACATTACTTACAGATATTAGCATCCATAGGTTTAATACTGATTCGTAGGGCAATTTTGAGACACATTGCTCATGATATCCACTCCTGTACATTACGAACGACTGTGCAAAGAGTGTTACTGAAATAATGGTCAAAGTTTTGCTTCGGGATAGAGATTTTCTTCGGTCAGTCCCCTACTATTCTACCTGTGTTCTTCAGAAGTACAGTGCAATGGTATTTTGGACATGCATACATATATGCACGCTTGCATGTCCGAAGAAACATTGCATCGTATTTCTGAACAACACAGGCACTTCGGCATCGCATTTATCCGCCGATACCGGGCATGCGATAGTCAGTTAACATGTCTCCGAATCAAATGGCTCTGAGCACTATGGGACTTAACTTCTAAGGTCATTAGTCCCCTAGAACGCAGATCTACTTAAACCTAACTAACCTAAGGACATTACACACATCCATGCCCGAGGCAGGATTCGAACCTGCGACCGTAGCGATCGCGCGGTTCCAGACTGTAGCGCCTAGAATCGCTCGGCCACCCCGACCGGCAACATGTCTCCCCTGTACGGGAATATACATAACGGATGTACGAGTGCAGGGGTAGCAGACACGTGGTTGACCACATGTGGAAATCAGGGTCTGGTCTTGAAGAAATGCAAGTGAATTTACGCTAATGCGCATGAATTTATGCACCATCTCGCCACATAAGTAGTCTAATGTCAATTAAGTACGTGGTAGAAGACTGGCATTTTTTCCTGGGTTTGTTGGTGAGTTAATGTTTTAATTTTTTCCATTTCTTTCCCTGAGCGACCAGCTCGTACTTCCTGTTCCAATTTCTGCTGAACGTGAATGTGGCGTTCCACGTTCGTTAGAAAAACTAAAGGCAGGTACACACTCTCAGATGAGAACAGCAGGCAGTAGAGCGCTGTATCATCTGCAGTTCGATAGAAACAAAACACATTGAGAAAGAAAGAAATAAAGAATTATTTACCCATTGCGGGATAATGTAATGACTACGGGAGCGATGAAAATTTAGAAGTTGTGCTTGGTGAGAGCAGTAACAGGCGGTAGTGTTCTGTCTATGCTACTGGTACAGACACTAGTCCCTGCCCCTGTACATACACACACTCACACACACACACAGTCAGAAGGTTAAGAGCTGCAAAGATGACAAATTTATTCTTATTGAGGCAGTGGATAAGTTGCAGAACATAGTCGATGAAGGAGAAGTTCCTAGTGAACCCCACTCTTATTAACAAGAAGATGCACTGGTTATGGAAACATTAGATGCAGCCGGGTTCAGACGTCCTGTCCATTCCCTCCAATGTGTTGACCATCCCACCTCAATCATGTGCAAACAGACAAACTTTGACTCTAGCCTTTCCAAGACCCACGCCATTGTATAA